>NW_028119920.1:0-135547 GCF_965119305.1 Pelophylax lessonae | reverse complement strand
TAAACCCCCAACCCTTTCCCTAACCCTAACCCTATCCCTCACCTTATCCCTAACTCTAACCCTAATCCCTAATTCTAACCCTAACCCCAACCCTAACCCTAACCCCACCCCTAACCCTAACCCTATCCCTAACCCTATCCCTAACCCCATCCCTATCCCTAACCCTTACCCTATCCCTAACCCTAATCCTAACCCTAAACCCAACCCCAACCCTAACCCTGTCCTTCACCCTAATCCTATCCCTAACCCTAACCCTAACCTAACCCTAACCCTATCCCTAATCCTTATCCTAACCCTATCCCTAATCCCAACCCTAAACCCTAAACCCTAACCCTATCCCTAATCCTAACCATAACCCTAACCCCAACCCTATCCCTAAACCTATCCTTAACTCTAACCCTATCCCTAATCCTAACCCCAACCCTATCCCTAACTCTAACCCTATCCCTAATCCTAACAAGAACTCTAACCCTAACCCTAACCCTATCCCTAACCCTATCCCTAACCTTATCCCTAAGCCTAACCCTTACTCTATCATTAATCCTAACCCTAACCCCAACCCTATCCCTGACCCTAACCCTATCCCTAATCCTAACCCTATCCCTAACCCCAACCATAACCCTAAACCCAACCCTATCCCTAACCCTAAACCTAACCCTATCCCTAATCCTAACCCTATCCCTAATCCAAACCTTATCCCTAACCCTAACCCAATACCTAACCCCAATCCTTTCCCTAACCCCAACCCTATCCCTAACCCTAACCCTATCCCTAACCCCCAACACTTTCCCTAACCCTAACCCTAACCCAATCCCTAACCCTATCCCTAACCCTAACCTTATCCCTAACTCTAACCCTAATCCCTAATTCTAACCCTAACCCCAACCCTATCCCTAACCCTAACCCCATCCCTAACCCTATCCCTAACCCCATCCCTAACCCTAACCCCATCCCTAACCCTATCCCAAACCCTAACCCTTACCCTAACACTATCCTTAACCTTAACCCTAACCCTAACCCTATCCCTAACCCATACCCCAATCCTGACCCTAACCCTAACCCCGACCCCAACCTTAAACCTAACCTTAACCCTAACCCTATCCCAAACCCTAACCCTAACTGCAACCCTATCCATATTCCTATCCCTATCCCTAACCCTAACCCTATCCCTAATCCTTATCCTAACCCTATCCCTAACCCCAACCCTATCCCAAACCCTAACCCTAACTGCAACCCTATCCATAACCCTATCCCTAACCCTATCCCTAATCCTTACCCTAACCCTATCCCTAACAATAACCCTAACCCCAACCCTATCCCTAACCCTATCCCTAACCCTATCCTTAACCCTAACCCCCACCCTGACCCTAACCACGACCAAAATCCTAACACTATCCCTAACCCTAACCCCTATCCCTAACCTTAACCCTATCCCAAACCCTAACCATTACCGCAACCCTATCAATAACCCTAATCCTAACTCTATCCCTAATCCTTACCCTAACCTATCCCTAACCCCAACCCTAACCCTAAACATATCCCTAACCCCAATCTCAACCCCATCCCTATCTCTAACCCTATCCCTAACCCAATCCCTAAACCTAACCCCAACCCTATCCCTAATCCTAACCCTATCCCTATCCCTGTCCCTATCCCCATCCCTAACCCCAACCCTATCCCTAACCCTATCCCTAACCCAACCCCCAACCCGATCCCTAACCCTACCCCAAACCCTATCCCTAATCCTATCACTAACCCTGACCCCATCCCTAACCCTATCCCTAACCTTAACCATATCACTAACCCTAATCCTAACCCTAACCCCAACCCTATCCTTAACCCTATCCTTAACCCTATCCCTAATCCTAACCCTAACCCTATCCCTAACCCAACCCCCAACCCGATCCCTAACCCTACCCCAAACCCTATCCCTAATCCTATCACTAACCCTGACCCCATCCCTAACCCTATCCCTAACCTTAACCATATTACTAACCCTAATCCTAACCCTAACCCTAACCCCAACCCTATCCTTAACCCTATCCCTATCCCTAATCCTAACCCTAATCCTAACCCCAACCCTATCCCTAAGCCCAACCCTATCCCTAACCATATAAGGGTGTGTGTAGTTCCGCGCTTAGGATGGGGGGTATATATGTACAATTGAACACCGCACCTAGCTGCTGCCCACTTCAAAAATGCGACCCTGGAAGGGGAGCACTTGAAGAAATATAAAGGAGGAAGGAAGTGATTAGCGCTGCCTGGTGGCGTGTTATGGGAATGTATACGTAGGGTACTATGCTTCTAGTAGGATATCCTATAGAAGCCTGTGTAATAATTTAATATTGGAATCTGTGTATAATCAACTAAAATCTGATAAATGACAGACCTGTATAAAACCAGAGCGGGTCTATGTGTAATTTCTAAAAATGAAATAGAACCCTATATACATAGCATCAATAAATAAATTTCATACGTACAAAATGTGCAAAGAGAGGTGCAAAAAGTAAATACAAAAGGTGGAGTGCTAGAAAATAAAATAAAAATTGATCCAATGTGATCCAGTAATAAGTATGTGACCATAAAATGACAATTGGTAAGTATGCTATAAAAATTCTTAATAAAAGTAAAGTAACTAATAGCGTATATATGCTTCTCCAGATGACGTCAGTGAGACGAAAGCGGTCGAGAGCGTGACCACGTCATTTCCGTCTACTGAACCCGAGGCTTGGGACGCACATCCGGCGGTCGGAACGCACGCTACATTCAGACGTGCACCGCAAGAGAGGACATAATAATCATAGTTTGGGACTTTATATGAGATGTGTGACCCTATGTGACTAATAATTGTGCAACCATCAAATAACAAAACAAGTATGATAAGTCATGTTTTTATTCTACTCAAAGATGAGGTAAAAAATATTGGATGATAATGGTGTACATAAAGAACAACATAGGGAGCATGGATCATACATGAATATGATAGTATAGATGACAACAATGACATATGAATAAAATAGTACCATGAGTACATGCATGTTGTCTGGCAACATGGATGTCACCCATATGTACAGGTAGTATACCAATAGCTTAAAATACATAATGATGCAAATGTTAACATTGGATTTCTTTCATGGAAAGCTCGACGCGTTTCGTGTAAAAACACTCATCAGGAGCGGGTAAAATCCAAGTATCTAGAAAAAATAAAACACATATATAGCAAAATAGTCATGTATGTCGCTGTATAACAGCCTGTTATCCCTAGCCCTTGTAGATTTGGAACTCACAATTATGTTCCAGGATGGGTTGCAGGATGTGTAGAAATGCGCCATTAGAGGGTACGTCTGACCCGGGAGCTGAGGGAGCAACGCCTGCGCACATGAGTAGATGTGATGATAGATCTATGGATGCTGTGGATCCACGGGTGAGGGCCACCATAAACTCCAACAGTCGACCACAATGGGTTTCTAAGGAATTAATATCATGATAGGGTTTTGAAAGCTGAATGAAGCTAATAACTCGTATACAAGTAGGGAGATAGGTGGAATGTCCATACCCGAGAACCAAGCCGCCAAGGCAATATACCATAGTGAGTACATGTGGCAAAGTGTTGAAAAGTGTAAAAAGTGGAAAAGTCAAGAAGGAAGGAGAGAAAGTGCGAGGGTAGATAAATAACCAAAATAGATGGTGATAAGCCCGTGAAATTGTGTCCTATAGAAAAAATAAGGCTGGTATACAATACCAGTAACTCCCTAAAGGGGGATGTGGGGTGGATAACCCGATTGGAGTGATAAGAGTGTACATGGCAGTGGGAATATCTGACCATCTGAAAAGTGGATGGAAGGAGCAGTGATAGTGGGAGAAAGAGGAGAAACAATACCTCCGTGAAGACATGAGCAGGAATGGCTCCCAACGTCACGCTGCTGTGACCACAACGAGGAATCCGCAAACGGCTGTGTTAGCCGGAAGCGGAAGTCCATATGTGGGAACGCCGATGGACAGCACGTGTCAGGGTGCCGACGCCAGTCATGACGTCAGGACCCGACATGGACCTGCGTGACGCCGATGCGCTGCGGCCACAGACCCCGCCCCCCATTGCTAACCCAGGTGGGGGAAAGCGGAGGGAGGGGAGAGCGGGCGGGGCGCATCACAGCTCCCGGAACCAGATGAAACCCAAACTTGGCCGCATGTACACAACCTACTCTCACCATTAGTGGAATAGAGTAATAGTAGTATTATGGATTAAAGTGGTGAGTCCATGTATAAGGGGCTCAACCAAAAATTGTCACAAAAAGCACATTGAGTCCTCAGAAAAGTGGTGACTCGGGGCACACATCTCCATCCCTGGGTAATTAGCAAAACAAAGAAGAGGGTTTGGGACTTTATATGAGGCAACACATAGACATGTGCCTCCATCCCTATTATTCAAAGACATAATAATCATAGTTTGGGACTTTATATGAGATGTGTGACCCTATGTGACTAATAATTGTGCAACCATCAAATAACAAAACAAGTATGTTAAGTCATGTTTTTATTCTACTCAAAGATGAGGTAAAAAATATTGGATGATAATGGTGTACATAAAGAACAACATAGGGAGCATGGATCATACATGAATATGATAGTATAGATGACAACAATGACATATGAATAAAATAGTACCATGAGTACATGCATGTTGTCTGGCAACATGGATGTCACCCATATGTACAGGTAGTATACCAATAGCTTAAAATACATAATGATGCAAATGTTAACATTGGATTTCTTTCATGGAAAGCTCGACGCGTTTCGTGTAAAAAACACTCATCAGGAGCGGGTAAAATCCAAGTATCTAGAAAAAATAAAACACATATATAGCAAAATAGTCATGTATGTCGCTGTATAACAGCCTGTTATCCCTAGCCCTTGTAGATTTGGAACTCACAATTATGTTCCAGGATGGGTTGCAGGATGTGTAGAAATGCGCCATTAGAGGGTACGTCTGACCCGGGAGCTGAGGGAGCAACGCCTGCGCACATGAGTAGATGTGATTAGTGTTGAGCGAACACGGACTGTATTATTCGTGTTCGTACCGAATAATTGGATTTTTTGTACCCGAACACGGACACGGACACTTTACTGTATGTTCGGGTAAAAATCCGTGTTCGGTCGTTTTATTTCCGGGTTTTGCATGCTTTGGCGCTCTTTTCATGGCGGGCTTTCAACAGCCAATCAACAATCGTTTAACTGGTGTGCCTTAAGCCATCCCAGCCATGCCTGCAAATGTCTCAGTAGCTGTGATTGGCCGTCTGAAGCATGTGACCAAGTCTTTATAAGTTCGAGGCAGCCGCAGCGGCGTCATTATGCTGCTTAGATTCAGGGACAGAGCACACATCAACGTGCTGGCTGCTGATTAGGGAAAGATAGGCAGGAAAAAACCATTTGTGTCCGGATAGAATTGAGGGACAGGTCGGAGTGTTTAGGCAGGGCGAGTTGTAGGCATTTTAGGGATAGAGTCTGCTGAATTATAGGGTCAGTGTCTTCTACAAACTACAATCGATATTGCTGTGTGGGGGGTGGGGTGAATCTGCACTCAATCCTGATCTACGATCTCTTCTCAATCCTGTTAGGGACAGAGTCTGCTGAATTTTAGGGAAACTGTGTTCTACAAACTACAATCGATATTGCTGTGTGGTGTGGGATTGGAGATAGGCAGGTGTCAGTGATCCACATCCATTTTTCTGTGTGTGAGCTGCAGTGAACACAATCTTTTTGGGCTGCAGTGAACACAATCTTTTTGGGCTGCAGTGAACACAATCTTTTTGGGCTGCAGTGAACACAATCTTTTTGGGCTGCAGTGAACACAATCTTTTTGGGGTGCAGTGAACAAAATCTTTTTGGGGTGCAGTGAACACAATCCTTTTTGGTGTGCAGTGAACACAATCTTTGTGGGGTGCAGTGAACAAAATCCTTTGTGGGGTGCAGTGAACACAATCTTTTTGGGGTGCAGTGAACAAAATCCTTTTTGGGGTGCAGTGAACAACATCCTTTTTGGGGTGCAGTGAACACAATCTTTTTGGGGTGCAGTGAACAAAATCCTTTGTGGGGTGCAGTGAACACAATCTTTTTGGGGTGCAGTGAACACAATCTTTTTGGGGTGGAGTGAACAACATCCTTTTTGGGGTGCAGTGAACAAAATCCTTTTTGGGGTGCAGTGAACAAAATCATTTTTGGGGTGCAGTGAACACAATCTTTTTGGGGTGCAGTGAACACAATCTTTGTGGGGTGCAGTGAACACAATCTTTTTGGGGTGGAGTGAACAACATCCTTTTTGGGGTGCAGTGAACAACATCCTTTTTGGGGTGCAGTGAACACAATCTTTTTGGGGTGCAGTGAACACAATCTTTGTGGGGTACAGTGAACAGAATCTTTGTGGGGTGCAGTGAACACAATCTTTGGGGGGTACAGTGAACACAATCTTTGTGAGGTGCAGTGAACACAATCTTTGTGGGGTGCAGTGAACACAATCATTGTGGGGTGCAGTGAACTCAATCTTTGTGGGGTACAGTGAACACAATCTCATACTTCTGAAGGTTTGAGGGTGCTGCCTGTTCCATACTCCCCCTACTCCTCATCTAGCCTTTTAGGGGTACAAACAATAGTAATTGGGGCCTAGTGTGGTTGTGTACGTGTGATATACATACACTTTTTTGGGATCATATTTTCTATTCCGCTATTTAATCAAAAACCTTTGGGGATCAGTTAAATTGGGGGATAGTCTGTGTTGGTACGTGTGAGAGAGATCCACCTTTCCAAGTTGTTGGGGTTCATCTCATACTTCTGAAGGTTTGAGGGTGCTGCCTGTTCCATACTCCCCCTACTCCTAGCCTTTTAGGGGTACAAACAATAGTAATTGGGGCCTAGTGTGGTTGTGTACGTGTGATATACATACACTTTTTTGGGATCATATTTTCTATTCCGCTATTTAATCAAAAACCTTTGGGGATCAGTTAAATTGGGGGATAGTCTGTGTTGGTACGTGTGAGAGAGATCCACCTTTCCAAGTTGTTGGGGTTCATCTCATACTTCTGAAGGTTTGAGGGTGCTGCCTGTTCCATACTCCTCCCTACTCCTAGCCTTTTAGGGGTACAAACAATAGTAATTGGGGCCTAGTGTGGTTGTGTACGTGTGATATACATACACTTTTTTGGGATCATATTTTCTATTCCGCTATTTAATCAAAAACCTTTGGGGATCAGTTAAATTGGGGGATAGTCTGTGTTGGTACGTGTGAGAGAGATCCACCTTTCCAAGTTGTTGGGGTTCATCTCATACTTCTGAAGGTTTGAGGGTGCTGCCTGTTCCATACTCCCCCTACTCCTAGCCTTTTAGGGGTACAAACAATAGTAATTGGGGCCTAGTGTGGTTGTGTACGTGTGATATACATACACTTTTTTGGGATCATATTTTCTATTCCGCTATTTAATCAAAAACCTTTGGGGATCAGTTAAATTGGGGGATAGTCTGTGTTGGTACGTGTGAGAGAGATCCACCTTTCCAAGTTGTTGGGGTTCATCTCATACTTCTGAAGGTTTGAGGGTGCTGCCTGTTCCATACTCCCCCTACTCCTAGCCTTTTAGGGGTACAAACAATAGTAATTGGGGCCTAGTGTGGTTGTGTACGTGTGATATACATACACTTTTTTGGGATCATATTTTCTATTCCGCTATTTAATCAAAAACCTTTGGGGATCAGTTAAATTGGGGGATAGTCTGTGTTGGTACGTGTGAGAGAGATCCACCTTTCCAAGTTGTTGGGGTTCATCTCATACTTCTGAAGGTTTGAGGGTGCTGCCTGTTCCATACTCCCCCTACTCCTAGCCTTTTAGGGGTACAAACAATAGTAATTGGGGCCTAGTGTGGTTGTGTACGTGTGATATACATACACTTTTTTTGGATCATATTTTCTATTCCGCTATTTAATCAAAAACCTTTGGGGATCAGTTAAATTGGGGGATAGTCTGTGTTGGTACGTGTGAGAGAGATCCACCTTTCCAAGTTGTTGGGGTTCATCTCATACTTCTGAAGGTTTGAGGGTGCTGCCTGTTCCATACTCCCCCTACTCCTAGCCTTTTAGGGGTACAAACAATAGTAATTGGGGCCTAGTGTGGTTGTGTACGTGTGATATACATACACTTTTTTGGGATCATATTTTCTATTCCGCTATTTAATCAAAAACCTTTGGGGATCAGTTAAATTGGGGGATAGTCTGTGTTGGTACGTGTGAGAGAGATCCACCTTTCCAAGTTGTTGGGGTTCATCTCATACTTCTGAAGGTTTGAGGGTGCTGCCTGTTCCATACCCCCCCTACTCCTCATCTAGCCTTTTAGGGGTACAAACAATAGTAATTGGGGCCTAGTGTGGTTGTGTACGTGTGATATACATACACTTTTTTTGGATCATATTTTCTATTCCGCTATTTAATCAAAAACCTTTGGGGATCAGTTAAATTGGGGGATAGTCTGTGTTGGTACGTGTGAGAGAGATCCACCTTTCCAAGTTGTTGGGGTTCATCTCATACTTCTGAAGGTTTGAGGGTGCTGCCTGTTCCATACCCCCCCTACTCCTCATCTAGCCTTTTAGGGGTACAAACAATAGTAATTGGGGCCTAGTGTGGTTGTGTACGTGTGATATACATACACTTTTTTTTGATCATATTTCCTATTCCGCTATTCAATAAAAACCTTTGAGGATCAATTGAATTGCGGGATAGTCTGTGTCGGTACGTGTGAGAGAGATCCACCTTTCCAAGTTGTTGGGGTTCATCTCATACTTCTGAAGGTTTGAGGGTGCTGCCTGTTCCATACTCCCCCTACTCCTCATCTAGCCTTTTAGGGGTACAAACAATAGTAATTGGGGCCCAGTGTGGTTGTGTACGTGTGATATACATACACTTTTTTGGGATCATATTTTCTATTCCGCTATTTAATCAAAAACCTTTGGGGATCAGTTAAATTGGGGGATAGTCTGTGTCGGTACGTGTGAGAGAGATCCACCTTTCCAAGTTGTTGGGGTTCATCTCATACTTCTGAAGGTTTGAGGGTGCTGCCTGTTCCATACCCCCCCTACTCCTCATCTAGCCTTTTAGGGGTACAAACAATAGTAATTGGGGCCTAGTGTGGTTGTGTACGTGCGAGATACATACACTTTTTTTGATCATATTTCCTATTCCGCTATTCAATAAAAACCTTTGAGGATCAATTGAATTGCGGGATAGTCTGTGTCGGTACGTGTGAGAGAGATCCACCTTTCCAAGTTGTTGGGGTTCATCTCATACTTCTGAAGGTTTGAGGGTGCTGCCTGTTCCATACTCCCCCTACTCCTCATCTAGCCTTTTAGGGGTACAAACAATAGTAATTGGGGCCCAGTGTGGTTGTGTACGTGTGATATACATACACTTTTTTTGGATCATATTTTCTATTCCGCTATTTAATTTAACTGGGCCTCCATGCGAGACCTGTGTGCCTTGTTGCGCTGTTTTGAGTACTCCACCAACATGGCCAGTGGCAATGACGCCGTTCTCAGCTTAACTATCCCACTTCTATGCCTCCTTGAAAAAACAATTCGGGCGATGATGGAAGAGGATGTGGCACAGGATGAGGAGGAGGAGGAGGATGAAGAGGTAACATTTCCAAGGCTTTCAGGGCAGTCATTCGCAAGGGGCTCCGAGGGTGGGTTCCTGCACACGCAAACGCCAGGGACGCAATTGTCCAGCAGGGGCACAGTTCTGGAGGATGAGGAGGATGAGGAGGAGGAGGAGCTGGAGGAGGAGATGGAACCATGTTCACAGCAGGGTGGCACCCAGGCCAGCTCATGGCCATCACTGGTGCGTGGCTGGGGGGATACAGAGGACACGGACGATACACCTCCCACAGAGGACAGCCTTTCGTTGCCTCTGGGCAGCCTGGCACACATGAGCGATTACATGCTGCAGTGTCTCCACAACGACCGCCGAGTTGCCCACATTCTAACTTGTGCTGATTACTGGGTGGCCACGCTGCTGGATCCCCGTTACAAGGACAACGTACCGTCCTTAATTCACTCACTGGAGCGCGATCGCAAGATGCGCGAGTACAAGCGCACGCTGGTAGACGCCATGCTGCTGGCATTCCCATCTGACAGCGGGGCCACAGTGGAAGCACAAGGCAGAGGAGGAGGAGGAGGAGGTCGCCAACGCAACCAGGGCACCGCCAGCACCTCAGAAGGCAGGGTTAGCATGGCCGAAATGTGGAAAAGCTTTGTCAGCACGCCACAACAAACAGCAGCACCAGCAGCTCAGATGGAACGTCTTAGCAGGAGGCAGCATTTTACCAACATGGTGGAGCAGTATGTGTGCACACGCCTACATGTAGTGAATGACGGGTCTGCCCCCTTCAACTTCTGGGTCTCCAAATTGGGCACATGGCTTGAGCTTGCCCTTTACGCCTTGGAGGTGCTGGCGTGCCCTGCAGCCAGTGTATTATCTGAACGGGTATTTAGCACGGCTGGGGGCGTTATAACAGACAAGCGCAGCCGCCTGTATAGAGACAATGTGGACAAGCTCACGTTCATTAAAATGAACCAGGCATGGATCCCACGGGACTTTTCCGTACCTTATGCAGAATAGCAATGGATACCGACCTTCAGGGCCGATCCTAGGGTAACAGACGCCTGGGTGCAGAAATATTTATGGCGCCCCCGTGTGGGCGTGGTCATCTTACTAACTCCTCCCCTTTCCTAATGGGACCTGGAGGGGGGTCTCTCCAAGGAACACAGAGAGGGCCTCTGTTAGAGAGTCTGTTAGAAAGAGCCTCCACCAGGCCTCATTAGAAACTACAATGGGGTTGTATCATGGGACCTGGAGGAGGATCTCTCTAACAGAGGTCATCTCTGTGTGCATTTTAAAGTCTATGTTACAAAGACCCCCCACCAGGCCCCATTCGAGACTACAACGGAGTCTAATGGGACCTGGAGGGGGGTTTATCTTACAGAGGCCCTCTCTGTGCCTATTGGAGAGTCTCTGATAGAAAGAGTCCCCTCCAGCCCCCATGAGAGACTACATTAGAGTGTCACCGAACAATAGAAAAATAAACCATATTATATTAATTAATAGCACTTTGATGCCCAGGCCCAAGACTAGAAGACTTCACTTACCTTAAATAATGGGTACTGGGGCTGGCTGCTGGTCCTGGGGCCTGGCTTCTGGGGCTTTGCTGCTGGTCCTTAGGTCTGGCTGCTGGGGCTGGCCTGCTGGTCTTGGGGTCTGGCTGCTGGTCTTCCTGATTCCTGGTTGCTGGTCCTGTATTCCGGCTGCTGGTCCTGGGGTCTGGCTGCTGGGGCCTTGGGGCTGGCTTCTGGTCCTGATTCTTGGCTGCTGGTCCTGATTCTTGGCTGCCTGTCCTGATTCCTTGCTCCTCTGTGGTGTGCCGGTCTCTGTGATGCTGGGCTCTGGGGTGTGCTGGGCTCTGGGGTGTGCTGGGCTCTGGGGTGTGCTGGGCTCTGTAGTGTAAAGCTCTTGTGTGATATCTCAGCGGGGCTGCGGCTGTCACTGTGAGAACGGCTCCTCCATAGTCTTGGCTCACAGACGGAGTGATATCACTAAGCCTCCATACAGGGCTGCCGCTAGAAATCCCAGGGCCCCATACAGCCTATTTGACAGGGCCCCCCCCCCACCCCCCACTTCCGGCAAAAATATCAAAATGATTACCCCCCCCCCCAATCTCTCTTCCTAGCACAAATCCCTCTCAATCACCCTTCCCAGCACAACCCCCCGAATCCCTCCACAAATTCACAACCCCATCCCCCCAGCACAAATTCCCCCCTCCTAGCACAAATGCCCCAGCCCCGCTCCTAGCACAAACTTTCTCCCCAATCCCCCCTTCTGGCTCAAATCCCCCAAACCCTCCTACAAGCACATACCCCCCCATTCCTCCTTCTATTAAATACCCCCCCCCCCCCAAATCCCCATTACACTTTTACACTTTCTAGCAACGAGAGTTGCCAATCCCTCAAACATCCCAGGCATAAATTATTTTCCCATTATTATTTCTGTAAGCCCCCCAAACCGACAGGGAGAAACCACTACTAAGCCAGGAGGGGGTGCACTGTGTTGTGCTTTCCCCTCCTGTCTGAACAACACACAGCATAAGAGACAGGATCGCTCTTACATTGCATCGGACTGTACACTCACACACACCGTTTGATTACCCCCCCCCCCCCCACCCACATTTCCTGCTGTCGGGAGATGAGCAGCCCGTGGAGAAGGTAGGGGGTGGTAATCAAACTGTGTGTGTGTACAGTGCGATGCAATGTAAGAGCGATCCTGTCTCTTATGCTGCATGGACGAGTGTTGTGCAGACAGGAGAGGAGAGCCCACGGAGCACCACACAGCGCACCTCCTCCCAGGTCTTACCTCTCCACAACTCCACCACTTCTCCAGACTGCCGCCCCCGTGTCCCAGCTCTGAGGGTGGGGGGGGGGACAAACAGCTGAAAGCCGGCAAGAGGGGGGAAAACCCGGCTTTCAGCTGGTGGAGGAAGAGGCAGACAGTGCATCGCTCTGTCATTGATCCCTCTCCCCACCAATCCTCCTGCTGCCCGGGCCCCATACAGGAGTACTGGCTGTACCCCTCTGATGGCGGCCCTGCCTCCATATACATGAGTTCTTTAGAGCCCATTCATATGTGGTGCAGACGTGTAACCTGTGCAGAACGCTCTGTTATCAGCACAGGGATGTACGGGCGCTGTGTGCGTCCCTGTGCCAGCGTCCCATTCATTTCTATTGGAACCCGCATCTGTGTGTCATATTAGAATACAGAGACTGTGTCCATGCAGTCTTATGTCCCAGTAGAAATGAATGAGGTGCTGGCACAGGGATGCGCACACCTATGTACCCCCCGTGCTGATAAAAGACAGCCCAGCATGGGAGACACATTGTTTGCACCCCTTGTTAATAGGTTCTTACTAAAAATAGAACAGTTGTCTGCACAGCTATATCAGGGACTAAAAAGCCTGAACTTTTTACCTGTTAGCTGAGTAGAGAGTGGTAGACTCAGCAGCACAAAGATAGGAGGATAAAGAGCACCATTCAACTTTGCTGTACAGCTAGAGAGGAGGGGGTCAGAGGAAAGGGCACAGGAGGAGGGGGGGGGGGTCACTACACAGAGGAGGAATGAGCTCTGAGATCGTCCAGAGCAGGGAGAGATAAAAACAGAAGGCTGGAGGGGGGGAGGGTGCCGATGTCCCACGGACATCGGGAAACTGTGAGAGAAATCAGGAGTGATAGAAAGGATTAGATAGGGAGGGGGAAGCCGCTGTTCAGAAGCAGGAAAGTTATACAGACTGTGCATCTATTCTGGAGTCATCAGGAAGCACTGATAGTCGGAGCTTTCCATCCTCACCTGCCCCGCCTCCTCCACTCTGTCACTTGGGGAATAGTACAGCGCGCTGTGCAGGCAGGGGGTGGGTGATACCATCTACTCTACATGTAGGTACATAGCCGCTCTCTGTCTCTTACATTCGGCAGCATATTCTGTGCAGGGCAGGGTTTTACCCATCAAACTGCGCCCTCTTCCCATACTGGTCCTGCTCAGTACTATGTGGAGCAGCGGCGATTCAATGAGAGGCAGAGTGGTGTCATCCTCCCCCCGTGGACACCCTGGTGCGGTCCGCCCCGCCCCTCCCCTCAGCTCACAACTGCAATGTATATAGCAGCTCCGAGGCTGCAATGAGAGACTTGCGGCCAGGAGAGGATAGTGCGCCCCCCACCAGGCGGCGCCTGGGCGCACTGCACCCGCAGCGCCCGCCTGGGATCGGCCCTGCCGACCTTACCCACCCATTGTTCCATTTTTGCTCTTTCTCACTCTTTTGGGGTGTACCCTCATTTAAAATTTTTGAAAAGAAGCAGTGTTGGCTACCTCGTCCTCCTCCTCAGGGCCAGATTAATGTAGGGGCTATTGGAGCTGCAGCTCCAGGCCCCTACCTTTTATATAGGCCCCGGGTTGGCCATATTCACTGTTACCGCTCTTCTGTCACTTGTAAACACAGAAGTCTGGCTTCTATGCTCGCTTCCCCAGGCAGCACCCTCAGAACCTCCCCACACAGCGTGAAGGCCGGACAAGGAGGGACAGTTGGCGATGCATGGATGTGTTTATGGGCTTCAGAGACAGCATCCCATGTTGAATTAGGCATGCATGGCTGCACCCTTCCTCCTCTGGGTGCATGGCAAGGCACGGCCCTTAAGGCCCTTCAAAATCCTCAGCACCAAGCCCATGATGCTGTTAATCCGGCCCTGGTCCTCCTCCACCGCCGCTTCCACCTACACCGCCCATAGGTGTGCGCAGCCTATTGCATTAAGGTGTGCACCCCAAAGTTGAAATACACATGCATGTGTTTGCCAGCAGGGAGAGTAATGTATCGGGGCCATGTACCTGTAGGCAAGGAGAAATAGAGCAGAGCAGGTCCCAGGGAGATCTTTCCCATCTCCTCACTGGCAATGCTATGTGCCCTAGGTGATTAGGGTGTGCCCAGGCACACCCAGCACACCCTGTGCGCACGCCTATGTCACCGCCACATCCACCACCACCTCAACCTCCCTCCTACTCCATATGGGCCTCGTCCTTCAGAGATGAAGAAGAACATTGTTTTATTTTTCTGTTTTTTTTTTGTTGTTTTAAGTTATTTCCCTATCCACATTTGTTTGCAGAGCACTTGCCATGCTCTTAATTACGTTTTGCTGCCATTTGCAGCACTCTAGCCCTTTCCTTTGGTGTTTTAGAGCCATTTTAGTGCCTTAAAGTTCGGGTCCCCATTGACTTCAATGGGGTTCGGTGTCCGGGAAAAGTTCGGTAAAAGTCCGGGACACGGACCCGGACTTTTTTTTAAAGTTCGGCCGAACCCGTCGAACACGGACATCTAGGTGTTCGCTCAACCCTAGATGTGATGATAGATCTATGGATGCTGTGGATCCACGGGTGAGGGCCACCATAAACTCCAACAGTCGACCACAATGGGTTTCTAAGGAATTAATATCATGATAGGGTTTTGAAAGCTGAATGAAGGTAATAACTCGTATACAAGTAGGGAGATAGGTGGAATGTCCATACCCGAGAACCAAGCCGCCAAGGCAATATACCATAGTGAGTACATGTGGCAAAGTGTTGAAAAGTGTAAAAAGTGGAAAAGTCAAGAAGGAAGGAGAGAAAGTG
This sequence comes from Pelophylax lessonae, assembly GCF_965119305.1. NCBI lineage: Eukaryota > Metazoa > Chordata > Amphibia > Anura > Ranidae > Pelophylax > Pelophylax lessonae. The sequence continues at coordinate 120,319 of NW_028119920.1, read as the reverse complement.
CGAGGGTAGATAAATAACCGAAATAGATGGTGATAAGCCCGTGAAATTGTGTCCTATAGAAAAAATAAGGCTGGTATACAATACCAGTAACTCCCTAAAGGGGGATGTGGGGTGGATAACCCGATTGGAGTGATAAGAGTGTACATGGCAGTGGGAATATCTGACCATCTGAAAAGTGGATGGAAGGAGCAGTGATAGTGGGAGAAAGAGGAGAAACAATACCTCCGTGAAGACATGAGCAGGAATGGCTCCCAACGTCACGCTGCTGTGACCACAACGAGGAATCCGCAAACGGCTGTGTTAGCCGGAAGCGGAAGTCCATATGTGGGAACGCCGATGGACAGCACGTGTCAGGGTGCCGACGCCAGTCATGACGTCAGGACCCGACATGGACCTGCGTGACGCCGATGCGCTGTGGCCACAGACCCCGCCCCCCATTGCTAACCCAGGTGGGGGAAAGCGGAGGGAGGGGAGAGCGGGCGGGGCGCATCGCAGCTCCCGGAACCAGATGAAACCCAAACTTGGCCGCATGTACACAACCTACTCTCACCATTAGTGGAATAGAGTAATAGTAGTATTATGGATTAAAGTGGTGAGTCCATGTATAAGGGGCTCAACCAAAAATTGTCACAAAAAGCACATTGAGTCCTCAGAAAAGTGGTGACTCGGGGCACACATCTCCATCCCTGGGTAATTAGCAAAACAAAGAAGAGGGTTTGGGACTTTATATGAGGCAACACATAGACATGTGCCTCCATCCCTATTATTCAAAGACATAATAATCATAGTTTGGGACTTTATATGAGATGTGTGACCCTATGTGACTAATAATTGTGCAACCATCAAATAACAAAACAAGTATGTTAAGTCATGTTTTTATTCTACTCAAAGATGAGGTAAAAAATATTGGATGATAATGGTGTACATAAAGAACAACATAGGGAGCATGGATCATACATGAATATGATAGTATAGATGACAACAATGACATATGAATAAAATAGTACTATGAGTACATGCATGTTGTCTGGCAACATGGATGTCACCCATATGTACAGGTAGTATACCAATAGCTTAAAATACATAATGATGCAAATGTTAACATTGGATTTCTTTCATGGAAAGCTCGACGCGTTTCGTGTAAAAAACACTCATCAGGAGCGGGTAAAATCCAAGTATCTAGAAAAAATAAAACACATATATAGCAAAATAGTCATGTATGTCGCTGTATAACAGCCTGTTATCCCTAGCCCTTGTAGATTTGGAACTCACAATTATGTTCCAGGATGGGTTGCAGGATGTGTAGAAATGCGCCATTAGAGGGTACGTCTGACCCGGGAGCTGAGGGAGCAACGCCTGCGCACATGAGTAGATGTGATGATAGATCTATGGATGCTGTGGATCCACGGGTGAGGGCCACCATAAACTCCAACAGTCGACCACAATGGGTTTCTAAGGAATTAATATCATGATAGGGTTTTGAAAGCTGAATGAAGCTAATAACTCGTTTACAAGTAGGGAGATAGGTGGAATGTCCATACCCGAGAACCAAGCCACCAAGGCAATATACCATAGTGAGTACATGTGGCAAAGTGTATTTCACGGGCTTATCACCATCTATTTCGGTTATTTATCTACCCTCGCACTTTCTCTCCTTCCTTCTTGACTTTTCCACTTTTTACACTTTTCAACACTTTGCCACATGTACTCACTATGGTATATTGCCTTGGCGGCTTGGTTCTCGGGTATGGACATTCCACCTATCTCCCTACTTGTATACGAGTTATTACCTTCATTCAGCTTTCAAAACCCTATCATGATATTAATTCCTTAGAAACCCATTGTGGTCGACTGTTGGAGTTTATGGTGGCCCTCACCCGTGGATCCACAGCATCCATAGATCCATCATCACATCTACTCAGGTGCGCAGGCGTTGCTCCCTCAGCTCCCGGGTCAGACGTACCCTCTAATGGCGCATTTCTACACATCCTGCAACCCATCCTGGAACATAATTGTGAGTTCCAAATCTACAAGGGCTAGGGATAACAGGCTGTTATACAGCGACATACATGACTATTTTGCTATATATGTGTTTTATTTTTTCTAGATACTTGGATTTTACCCGCTCCTGATGAGTGTTTTTTACACGAAACGCGTCGAGCTTTCCATGAAAGAAATCCAATGTTAACATTTGCATCATTATGTATTTTAAGCTATTGGTATACTACCTGTACATATGGGTGACATCCATGTTGCCAGACAACATGCATGTACTCATGGTACTATTTTATTCATATGTCATTGTTGTCATCTATACTATCATATTCATGTATGATCCATGCTCCCTATGTTGTTCTTTATGTACACCATTATCATCCAATATTTTTTACCTCATCTTTGAGTAGAATAAAAACATGACTTATCATACTTGTTTTGTTATTTGATGGTTGCACAATTATTAGTCACATAGGGTCACACATCTCATATAAAGTCCCAAACTATGATTATTATGTCTTTGAATAATAGGGATGGAGGCACATGTCTATGTGTTGCCTCATATAAAGTCCCAAACCCTCTTCTTTGTTTTGCTAATTACCCAGGGATGGAGATGTGTGCCCCGAGTCACCACTTTTCTGAGGACTCAATGTGCTTTTTGTGACAATTTTTGGTTGAGCCCCTTATACATGGACTCACCACTTTAATCCATAATACTACTATTACTCTATTCCACTAATGGTGAGAGTAGGTTGTGTACATGCGGCCAAGTTTGGGTTTCATCTGGTCCCGGGAGCTGCGATGCGCCCCGCCCGCTCTCCCCTCCCTCCGCTTTCCCCCACCTGGGTTAGCAATGGGGGGCGGGGTCTGTGGCCGCAGCGCATCGGCGTCACGCAGGTCCATGTCGGGTCCTGACGTCATGACTGGCGTCGGCACCCTGACACGTGCTGTCCATCGGCGTTCCCACATATGGACTTCCGCTTCCGGCTAACACAGCCGTTTGCGGATTCCTCGTTGTGGTCACAGCAGCGTGACGTTGGGAGCCATTCCTGCTCATGTTTTCACGGAGGTATTGTTTCTCCTCTTTCTCCCACTATCACTGCTCCTTCCATCCACTTTTCAGATGGTCAGATATTCCCACTGCCATGTACACTCTTATCACTCCAATCGGGTTATCCACCCCACATCCCCCTTTAGGGAGTTACTGGTATTGTATACCAGCCTTATTTTTTCTATAGGACACAATTTCACGGGCTTATCACCATCTATTTCGGTTTTTTATCTACCCTCGCACTTTCTCTCCTTCCTTCTTGACTTTTCCACTTTTTACACTTTTCAACACTTTGCCACATGTACTCACTATGGTATATTGCCTTGGCGGCTTGGTTCTCGGGTATGGACATTCCACCTATCTCCCTACTTGTATACGAGTTATTACCTTCATTCAGCTTTCAAAACCCTATCATGATATTAATTCCTTAGAAACCCATTGTGGTCGACTGTTGGAGTTTATGGTGGCCCTCAACCGTGGATCCACAGCATCCATAGATCTATCATCACATCTACTCATGTGCGCAGGCGTTGCTCCCTCAGCTCCCGGGTCAGACGTACCCTCTAATGGCGCATTTCTACACATCCTGCAACCCATCCTGGAACATAATTGTGAGTTCCAAATCTACAAGGGCTAGGGATAACAGGCTGTTATACAGCGACATACATGACTATTTTGCTATATATGTGTTTTATTTTTTCTAGATACTTGGATTTTACCCGCTCCTGATGAGTGTTTTTTACACGAAACGCGTCGAGCTTTCCATGAAAGAAATCCAATGTTAACATTTGCATCATTATGTATTTTAAGCTATTGGTATACTACCTGTACATATGGGTGACATCCATGTTGCCAGACAACATGCATGTACTCATGGTACTATTTTATTCATATGTCATTGTTGTCATCTATACTATCATATTCATGTATGATCCATGCTCCCTATGTTGTTCTTTATGTACACCATTATCATCCAATATTTTTTACCTCATCTTTGAGTAGAATAAAAACATGACTTATCATACTTGTTTTGTTATTTGATGGTTGCACAATTATTAGTCACATAGGGTCACACATCTCATATAAAGTCCCAAACTATGATTATTATGTCTTTGAATAATAGGGATGGAGGCACATGTCTATGTGTTGCCTCATATAAAGTCCCAAACCCTCTTCTTTGTTTTACCGCAAGAGAGGAGGTTGCGGCTCCTATGCCAGACGGGCATACCTTTTGAATTTTATACTTTGTGAGTACATGTCTTTTTTTATATAATAAAGCTGTTCTGTGAAACAATTTTACACTATTGGAGGCTCCTTCCCTTTTTCTTCTGCATACCCGGGCACTGTACTGGATTCCTATTTATACCTATTGAGCTGACATCTTCATTACTACTACGGAGCGATACCAAGGCCATAGGAGACCCTGATTGCCAGTGTGTGGGAGCGATCCCCTAATAATCGACCCGCTGTTTACCCCTGTAGGGGTAAGGGAATCTGGTAAGCGCAGGACCCCAGGCTTAGGGGAACACTTTTTCCTTCTGCCCACCCACCATACTTTGGGCATAGAGAAAAGAGCACTTCAAAACCACCATATATGGACCTCACTTATTTAGGACTCTTTTTGGACTTTTAAACCACCGAGACGGCACATTTACTTGGATCCATTTGTTGGATTATTTTAACTGACTCTTTTGTCTGTATTTTTTCATTTTGGTACCGCTAGTTTGGCACGGATATATTCACCAAGGAATTGGTTCACCTTTGCACTTTTTGCACTTATTTATTTATTGGGAATTATTTATTCATTCATTTTTTCCACCTATATTTATTGGCACTTTTAAGAGCATACTTATCAATTGTCACTTTATGGTCATATATACACTATTAGTTACTTTACTTTTATTAAGAATTTTTATAGCATACTTACCAATTGTCATTTTATGGTCACATACTTATTACTGGATCACATTGGATCAATTTTTATTTTATTTTCTAGCACTCCACCTTTTGTATTCACTTTTTGCACCTCTCTTTGCACATTTTGTACGTATGAAATTTATTTATTGATGCTATGTATATAGGGTTCTATTTCATTTTTAGAAATTACACATAGACCCGCTCTGGTTTTATACAGGTCTGTCATTTATCAGATTTTAGTTGATTATACACAGATTCCAATATTAAATTATTACACAGGCTTCTATAGGATATCCTACTAGAAGCATAGTACCCTACGTATACATTCCCATAACACCCCACCAGGCAGCGCCAATCACTTCCTTCCTCCTATCCCTAACCATAACCCTTTCCCTATCACTAAACCTATCCCTTACCCCAACCATAACCCTAAACCTAACCCTATCCCTAACCCCAACCCTATCCCTAACACTATCCCTAACCCCAACCTTATCCCTAACCCTAACCTTATCCCTAATCCTAACCCTATTCCTAACCCTAACCCAATCCCTAACCCCAACCCTATCCCTAACCCTAACTCTAACCCTATCCTAAACCCCCAACCCTTTCCCTAACCCTATCCCTAACCCTATCCCTAACCTTATTCCTAACTCTAACCCTAATCCCTATCCCTAATTCTAACCCTAACCCCAACCCTTACCCCATCCCTAACCCTATCCCTAACCCCACCACTAACCCTAACCCCATCCCTAACCCTATCCCTATCCCTAACACTTACCCTATCCCTAACCCCAACCCTATCCCTAACCCTATCCCTAACCCTGTCCTTCACCCTAATCCTATCCCTAACCCTAAACCTAACCCTAACCTAACCCTAACCCTAATCCTAACCCTATCCCTAACCTTAACCCTAACCCTATCCCTAAAAATAACCCTAACCCCAACCCTATCCCTAATCCTTAACCCTAACCCTATCCCTAATCCTAACCCCAACCCTATCCCTAACTCTAACCCTATCCCTAATCCTAACAAGAACTCTAACCCTAACCCTAACCCTAATCCTAACCATTACCCTAACTCTAATGCTATCCCTATCCTTAACCCTAACCCTATGCCTAACCCTTACTCTATCATTAATCCTAACCCTAACCCCAACCCTATCCCTAATCCTAACCCTATATCTAACCCCAACCATAACCCTAAACCCAACCCTATCCCTAACCCTAAACCTAACCCTATCCCTAATCCTAACCCAAACCTTATCCCTAATCCTAACCCCATCCCTAACCCTAACCCAATCCCTAACCCCAACCCTATCCCTCACTCTAACCCTAACCCTATCCCTAACCCCCAACCCCCAACCCTTTCCCTAACCCTATCCCTAACCCTAACCTTATCCCTAACTCTAACCCTAACCCTAATCCCTATCCCTAATTCTAACCCTAACCCCACCCCTTACCCTAACCCCAACCCTATCCCTTACCCCATCCCTAACCCTAACCCCATCCCTAACGCTTTCCCTATCCCTAACCATATCACTAACCCTAATCCTAACCCCAACCCTATCCATAACCCTATCCTTAACCCTAACCCTAACCCTAATCCTAATCCTAAACCTATCCCTAATCCTAACCCCAACCCTATCCCTATCCCTAACCCTAACCCTATCCCTAACCCTTACCCTATCCTTAACCCTAACCCTATCCCTAACCCATACCCCAATCCTGACCCTAACCCCGACCCCAACCTTAAACCTAACCTTAACCCTAAACCTATCCCAAACCCTAACCCTAACTGCAACCCTATCCATAACCCTATCCCTAACCCTAATCCTAACCCTATCCTTAATCCTTACCCTAACCCTATCCCTAACCCTAAACCCAACCCTATCCCTAATAGGGATGATCGAACTTTTGAAAAGTTCGGTTCGACCAGAACACCCGAATTTCAGGAAAGTTCGGTTCGGATTCCAGAACCCCATTAAAATCAATGGGACCCGAACTTCTGGAATCAAAAAAACCCATTTTGAAGCCCTAAAACCCAATAAATGCCCCTAAAAAGTGCCTAGGGTTCTGGGTCATGCCCCAGGGACTATTAATCACACAAAAAAAAGTTCTTAAAAATTGTCGTTTTTGATAGAGAGCCAATTATTGAAAAAATTAAAAAAAAAATGTAGTGCATTTAGTGTCTAAGGGGTCTAAAGGGTGTACCTGTGAAGTTTCAGCTCTGTAGCATGTCCAGAACCAGAATTATAGCATACCAAACCTTCAAAAATTACTTTTTTGCTTAACCGCACCTTTCTTTTGCTCCTAATCAACGTCACAGCCAATGTGTATGATGGGGACATAATGCAGAGCACTGGGAACAAGATTAGAGTTTTTTTTGGAAAAAGGTGCTGTCTCTTTAAATGTGCATATAATTAACGGGTGTATTTCCACAATGCGGCTATTATTACCAAATGTTTTCAAGAAGTCCAAAGATGTATGTAATTGCACTTTATTTCATGTAAAATGGTGTTTGGTGCACTTTAACTTGAATTCTCACAAGAAACAGACATATATGCACGGATACATTGAGGGTTAGGGTTAGGGGTAGGGGCCACAATGTAGTGCAGAGTGAACAAGATTAGAGATGTTTTGGATGAATACTGTTGTCTCTTGACTTTGAATAGAAGTAAAGGATGCTTAAAAATTGGGCCTTTGGTGGTGCCGACGATGCCTTGACACCATATCCCTATGAAAGTGCTGGTAATGAAGGCAATAATTGCCTTTGTAAGGAAAAAAATTACAATGATATGCATCTGTGTCAGGTGCGCAAAAATTGTTGTTTGGGTGTTGGCAGAGCCATACCACTGTAAGCCCAAAGAGCTGGTGTTGAAGAAGGCGTAAAAATTATGAAGGTGTGCACCTGTGGAACAGGTTCGCAAACATGGTAGTTTCTGTTTAGCATAGCCTCCCCACCTTAACCCCAAAGAGCTGGTGTTGAAGGAGGCCCAAAAATTGTAAAGGTGTGCACCTGTGGAACAGGTTCGCAAACATGGTAGTTTTTGTTTAGCATAGCCTCCCCACCTTAACCCCAAAGAGCTGGTGTTGAAGGAGGCCCAAAAATTGTAAAGGTGTGCACCTGTGGAACAGGTTCGCAAACATGGTAGTTTGTGTTTAGCATAGCCTCCCCACCTTAACCCCAAAGAGCTGGTGTTGAAGGAGGCCCAAAAATTGTAAAGGTGTGCACCTGTGGAACAGGTTCGCAAACATGGTAGTTTTTGTTTAGCATAGCCTCCCCACCTTAACCCCAAAGAGCTGGTGTTGAAGGAGGCCCAAAAATTGTAAAGGTGTGCACCTGTGGAACAGGTGCGCAAACATGGTAGTTTTTGTTATAACCAAAATGAGGTTCTGTGAACGTAAAGAGAATGAGAGGAGGGTTTGAGGGTGGCACCATGGTCCAGGCTTAAACTGAGGCTCAGCTGCCACATCACAACGATAGCCTAGTCTACAAGGTCTGCATCAGGTGCATCAAAGCTTGATATCCACGACTGATTCATTTTAATGAATGTCAAACGGTCGACTGAGTCGGTGGAGAGTCTCTTTCGATGGTCTGTGACGAATCCTCCTGCTGCGCTGAATGCCCGTTCCGATAGGACACTGGAAGCAGGGCAGGCCAACAACTCCATGGCATACTGGGCCAGTTCTGGCCAGTGGTCTAATCTTAAGACCCAGTATGCCAGTGGATCGGCATCGTCACATGAAAAGCCCTCTGTGTCACTTTGTGCCCTCACGTAATCGTCCACCACGTGATGCAGACGCTGTCGATGCGATGTGGCAGCTGAGAGGCCTGGGCGGTGAGGACTAAAAAAAGACCGAAAGGCATCCGTCAACCGCACGCCTTCTCCAACGCTCCTCTCGTGACCACCAGTAGAATCCATGGTAGGTTGTCCCCGCCCCTACACCCTACGGGAGTCGGGGAACGTGTTCACCAGAATCCTCTTGAGACTGTCCTCAAGGGATTTGATCCTGTGGACTCTCTGGGTGGATGGGAAAAGCTCCGAGACTTTAGACTTGTACCGGGGGTCAAGTAGGGTGGCCAACCAATAGTGGTTAGTCTCTTTAATGGCCTTGATTCTGGGGTCCTTTCGCAGGCTCTGAAGCATGATGTTTCCCATGCATCGCAAATTAGCGAAGGCCTGAGAAGCTGACTCCTTGGGGTCACTCAAAACGACATTATCTTGAACGGGCTCCTCCTCTTCCCAGCCACGCACTACTCCAAAGTGTCCCGAGGGAGTCAAACTAGGCCTTGCAGATTGCCGCATGTCTTCCTCCTCCTCCTCCTCAAACCCTGCAAAAGTTCCCGCAGAATCATCCTCCTGCTCCTCCTCTTCCACCCCTGGATCCTGCTCGGGCCTCTGGGAGCTAGGCATAATGGGGTCAGGATTCTCAGGATGAAGGGGGCCTTGAGAGGCAAGGAAGTCCTCCTCTTCCTCCTGCTGCTCTGCCTCCAGTGCCCTGTCCATAATGCCACGCAGAGTGTGCTCCAACAAAAACAGTACCGGTAGGGTGTCACTGATGCATGCGCTGTCCCGGCTGACCATCCTTGTGGCCTCCTCAAATGGCGAGAGGACAGCGCATGCATCCTTAATCAAAAGCCACTGCCGTGGTGAAAAGAAGCCCAGGCGCGCAGAGCCAGTGCTGGTGCCGTACTCGCATAGGTATTCATTGAGGGCCCTCTGCTGCGTGTACAGGCGCTGCAGCATAGCCAAGGTGGAGTTCCAGCGGGTGGGCATGTCACAGATGAGGCGGTGTACCGGCAGGTGAAACTCGCGCTGCACTTCGCCCAAACGTGCAGTGGCACTGTACGACCGCCTGAAGTGACTGCACACCCTTCTTGCCATCCTTAGCACATCCTGCATTCCCGGGTACGAGTTCAAAAAACGCTGTACCACGAAATTCAGGACATGCGCCAGGCATGGCACATGGATTAACTTTCCCTGACGAAGGGCGGCCAGGAGGTTTGACCCATTATCAGTAACCACCATCCCTGGCTGCAGCTGGCGTGGTGTCAACCACCTCTGGGCCTGTGCCTGCAGAGCCCCAAGAATCTGAGGGGCAGTGTGCTGCCTGTCCCCTAGACACACAAGCTGCAGCACTGCGTGACACCTTTTGGCCTGAGACATAGAATAGCCCTTTGAACGTTTACGTGGTACCTCATCATATTCAAAGGACAATTCTGCAGAGGAGGGCATGGAGGAGGTAGAGGAGGAGGAGCAGGAGGGTGTAGAAGTGATCGATCTACCCGGATCAGCGACACCACCAGCTGTTTGCAGACGTGGGGGCAACACTGGCTGCAGCACCGAGCCCTGGCTACAATCCCTTCCGCTGGCAAGCAGTGTCACCCAGTGAGCAGTGACAGAAATGTACTGTCCCTGCCCATGTTTGCTTGACCAAGTGTCAGCCGTCAAGTGTATCTTATGGCTGACTGACTTGGCCAGGGACGACACTACATTGCCTTCCACATGTTGGTATAGGGAGGGCAGGGCCTTACGGGCAAAATAATGCCGACTTGGCACCTGCCACTGTGGATCTGCACATTTTGCGAAGTCACGGAAGGGAGCAGACTCTACCAGGTTAAAAGGTAATAGTTGCAGAGCCAGTAGTTTAGCCAAACTACTGTTTAGACGCTGGGCATGTGGGTGGCGGGGAGTATACATTTTTTTTTCGTTCCAGCATGTGTGGAATCGAAATTTGGCGTCTAGATGTTACAGCTGGTGGTGTGCTGGAGGTAGATGCGACACTGCGTGCTATATCATCATCCCTGTCAGTGGAGGCTGCCAACAGGTGATGAGTGACTATAGCAGGGCCAGGAACAGACTGATGTGCAGGTGGAGCAGGTGGAGCATGAGGAGGAGCGCGAGGAGGACTAGGAGGCCGACTGACCGATCTTTGGCCCTTTTGTGGGTTCTTTAAATGCTCCTGCCAACGGGCCGAGTGGTGGGTTGTCAAATGCCTGTTTAGGCAGCTTGTACCCAGGTAGTTGACATTTCTGCCACGTTTTATACCCTTCTTACAAATCTTGCAGATCGCAACTGTTTTGTCTGCATGGGATGTCTCAAAAAGTCCCAGCAAGATGAGGTGTGTATAGTGGCCCGGGAGACAACAGGTGCGGCCTTAGATGGAGCGGGCCGTCTGCTCTCCCCTCTTGCTTGCTCTGCCTCCTCCTCAACCTCAGACCCAACATCTGACTCCATCAAAGACTGAGCATCAGGCCTGGCCTGGGAGACAACAGGCGCGGCCTTAGATGGAGCGGGCCGTCTGCTCTCCCCTCTTGTTTGCTCTGCCTCCTCCTCAACCTCAGACCCAACATCTGACTCCATCAAAGACTGAGCATCAGGCCTGGCCTGGGAGACAACAGGTGTGGCCTTAGATGGAGCGGGCCGTCTGCTCTCCCCTCTTGCTTGCTCTGCCTCCTCCTCAACCTCAGACCCAACATCTGACTCCATCAAAGACTGAGCATCAGGCCTGGCCCGGGAGACAACAGGTGCGGCCTTAGATGGAGCGGGCCGTCTGCTCTCCCCTCTTGTTTGCTCTGCCTCCTCCTCAAACTCAGACCCAACATCAGACTCCATAAAGGACTGAGCATCAGGCTGGAGTAGATGGCCGACACTGTGGTCAAACAGCTCAGCTGACTCGTCTGTCATGTCTGAAGTTGGGTCTAAGGGAGGACGTGAGGTGGACATGGACTCATCTGTATTTGTTCTGACAACTGCAGAAGACTGACCACTTTTCTCTGCCTGGGTCACTGTAGTTGCAGATGATGCCGATGATGAGGGTTTGGTCATATAGTCCACCACCTCCTGTACATACTGTGGACGTATAGCTTGGCCACTGCCGGAGAACAATCCAAATGGTGGCCTGGCTGAGGACTGACCACCACGTCCACCCCTGCCTCTAGACACCCTAGAAGCTGTGCCCCTTTCCGCAGCAGGGCCACGTATGCCTTTTCTTGGTCTACCAGGCATATTTGTCACTGATGCGTTGGCAACTGTGTGCGTTGAAAAACGCACACTGCTATGCGACCCACAGTTGTCGCTGCATACAGCACAGCAGATGCGTGTCACGCACAGTTGCAAAGGCTTTTGCACAGTGGACCTAACGCTTTGAACAACAGGTGTTAAGTTGTCACTGATGCGTTGGCAACTGTGTGCGGTGAAAAACGCACACTGCTATGCGACCCACAGTTGTCGCTGGATACAGCACAGCAGATGCGTGTCACGCACAGTTGCAAAGGCTTTTGCACAGTGGACCTAACGCTTTGAACAACAGGTGTTAAGATGTCACTGATGCGTTGGCAACTGTGTGCGGTGAAAAACGCACACTGCTATGCGACCCACAGTTGTCGCTGGATACAGCACAGCAGATGCGTGTCACGCACAGTTGCAAAGGCTTTTGCACAGTGGACCTAATGCTTTGAACAACAGGTGTTAAGTTGTCACTGATGCGTTGGCAACTGTGTGCGGTGAAAAACGCACACTGCTATGCGACCCACAGTTGTCGCTGGATACAGCACAGCAGATGCGTGTCACGCATAGTTGTAAAGGCTTTTGCACAGTGGACCTAACGCTTTGAACAACAGGCGTTAGGTTGTCACTGATGCGTTGGCAACTGTGTGCGGTGAAAAACGCACACTGCTATGCGACCCACAGTTGTCACTGGATACAGCACAGCAGATGCGTGTCACGCAAAGTTGCAAAGGCTTTTGCACAGTGGACCTAACGCTTTGAACAACAGGCGTTAGGTTGTCACTGATGCGTTGGCAACTGTGTGCGGTGAAAAACGCACACTGCTATGCGACCCACAGTTGTCGCTGGATACAGCACAGCAGATGCGTGTCACACACAGTTGCAAAGGCTTTTGTACAGTGCACCCAACGCTTTGAACAACAGGCGTTAAGTTGTCACTGTATTTTGCTGCCTAGCAAGCACGTATACCTGCTGTGATACAGCAGCACTGTGCAACGTGCTCACTAAACAGAACCCTCACACTTTCCCTACAGAAACTCAATTATTAAATATAACTAATGTAGTACAAAGTTCCCTAACTACACTAGATATCCCTTTCCACTAAATAGAAAGCTCCATACAGCAGAAGACTGACACTGTCCCTTAAGTTTGTTTTTTTTGTAACTCTAAGAACCAGCACAATCGCTGTATCTAACTACACTGGCTGTAAGCTAAATACAATTCTGCTATATGGAGCTTTAGAACCACTAGATATGTAGAAAATGTAGTGTAGCAAAGCAGGAGTCAGAGAACTGCTTCAACTCTCTTCAACAGGCTCTGGATCACTGTGCTAGGGGTTAGGCGGGGCCATCTTATATAGTGTGGGGCGTATTCACTCCTGATTGGCCTCTGGTCCCCGTAGTCACTCCAATCACGTTCCTAGGAGACTCCTGCCCCCTCATTGGCTTTTGCAGACGTTTCTGGGCCAATCACGGGCTTTTAAAGCCCAGTTCCTGTCCCAGTGCATTTTGGGCGGTTCTGGTGGCCGAATACCGAACTTTTACCGCAAAAAGTTTGGTATTCGGCCGAATATCGAACATCCAATGTTCGGGTCGAACCAATGGGCGACCTGAACCGTTCGATCATCCTTAATCCCTAACCCTATCCTTAACCCTAACACTAACCCCCACCCTGACCCTAACCCCGACCAAAACCCTAACACTATCCCTAACCCTAACCCCTATCCCTAACCTTAACCCTAACCCTATCCCAAACCCTAACCCTAACCGCAACCCTATCAATAACCCTAATCCTAACCCTATCCCTAATCCTTACCCTAACCTGTCCCTAACCCCAATCTCAACCCCATCACTATCTCTAACCCTATCCCTAAACCTAACCCCAACCCTATCCCTAATCCTAACAATTTCCCTATCCCTGTCCCTATAACCATCCCTAACCCCAACCCTAACCCAACCCCAAACCCTATCCCCAACCCTATCCCAAACCCTAACCCTATCCCTAATCCTATCCCTAACCCTATCCCTAATCCTAACTCTATCCCTAACCCTTTCCCTAACCCTTACCCTATCCCTAACCCCAACCCTATCCCTAACCCTATCCCTAACCCTGTCCTTCACCCTAACCCTATACCTAACCCTATCCCTAAAACTAACCCTTTCCCTAACCCCAACCCTATTTCTAACGCTAACCTTATCCCTAACCCTATCCCTAATCCTAACCCTATCTTTAACCTTAACCCTAACCCTAACCCTAACCCCAACCCTATCCCTAATCCTAACCCTATCCCTAATCGTTACCTTAACCCTAACCCCAACCCTAACATTATCCCTAAACCTAACCTAACCCTAACCATATCCCTAAGCCTAACCCAAACCCTATCCCTAACCCTATCCCTAATGCTAACACTAACACTATCCCTAACCCTAACCCCAACCCTATCCCTAACCCTAACCCTTACCCTATCCCTAACGCTAACCCTATCCCTAATCCTAACCCTATCCCTAATCCTTACCCTAACCCTATCATTAATCCTAACCCTATCCCTAACCCTGACCCTAACCCTAACTCTAACCATAACCCTAAACCCAACCTTATCCCAAACCCTAATCCTAACTGCGGCCTGCGGCCAGTAGGTGGTGCTGTGGAGCAGAGAGCAGAGCGCGGGATCAGAGGCTGTCAGGGAGAGCAGGAGAGAGGAGTGTGTGTGGAGTGTGTGCGTGACCGACCGCGTGTGAGTAACCGCCCCCCCCCCCCAGGAGAGCAGCGGCGGGGAGCGGCGCTCGAACCCCGACCCCCCCCCAGAAGCGAGCGGCGAGCGGGTCGGTAACCCCCCCCCTCTCTTGTTGCGGGTGGCGAGCGGAACAGTAAACCCCCCCCCCTTTTTTCGGCGGGCGGCGAGTGGTGCGGACCCCCCCAGACAGAGAGGGACCAGAGGAGACTAGCGAGCAAAGGCTGACCGGGAAGTGACAGAGGGAGGCGGGTGCAGAGCGGAGACTGACCGTCTGAGGGAAAGAAAAAAAAAAAAAAAAAAAACAGCCAGGAACTGCTAGAGACAGACTTAAAGGGACATACACTAGGTAAGTAAGACTGGTGACTGAGATTGTACACTGACTGAGGGTGTAGTGTAGTACCTGAGTATCTGTGAGTACCTGAGTATCTGTGAGTACCTGGGAGCAGTGTTCCCTTTAGGGTGCGCGCATGCGCGGGCGCGCAGTGTGAATGAAGGTCCCGCGCAAGCACCTATTCAAACCGCGCAGCCGCAGACGTGGCCGCCGTGTAGCAGAGCGTGCGCCGCGAGAGCACGCCCATTGTGTGACAATAGCGAATGAAAATTCGCTATTGTCACACGGATCCTCCTCCTGGCCAATCAGGGAGCGGGTCCTCCCGCTTCCTGATTGGCCGAAAGGCCAACTTCATGCCATTGGCCGAGGAAGAGGCGCCGGGACTCGGGAGTCAGGAGGACTGAGGAGACGCAGGAAGCCGGGGAATGAACTGAAGAGAAGCTGCCGCCCGTGACCGTGAGGTAAGTGCACGGGGGGGGGGGTGTAGACTCGCGGGGGGAACGCTGGCATCTCTGCATTGATTTGGGGACAATGCTGTGGGCACTCTGCATTAATTAAAAACGGAAAAATTGGGCAACTCTATATGCAGCTTAACATACAACAAGGGTGTATTCATCAGTTCTGGAGGATCTCAATGAGGAACTTGCTTGCAGAACCATTACTAGACTCGGGACTGAAGAGTCTCTACATTGAAAGGGAGCACACTGGCATCTCTACATTGAAAGGGGGCACACTGGCATCTCTACATTGAAAGGGGGCACACTGGCATCTCTACATTGAAAGGTGGCACACTGGCATCTCTACATTGAAAGGGAGCACACTGGCATCTCTACATTGAAAGGGGGCACACTGGCATCTCTACATTGAAAGGTGGCACACTGGCATCTCTACATTGAAAGGGAGCACACTGGCATCTCTACATTGAAAGGGGGCACACTGGCATCTCTACATTGAAAGGTGGCACACTGGCATCTCTACATTGAAAGGTGGCACACTGGCATCTCTACATTGAAAGGGGGCACACTGGCATCTCTACATTGAAAGGGGGCACACTGGCATCTCTACATTGAAAGGGGGCACACTGGCATCTCTACATTGAAAGGGGGCACGCTGGCATCTCTACATTGAAAGGTGGCACGCTGGCATCTCTACATTGAAAGGTGGCACGCTGGCATCTCTACATTGAAAGGGGGCACACTGGCATCTCTACATTGGAAGGGGGTACACTGGCATCTCTACATTGAAAGGGGGCACACTGGCACCTCTACATTGAAAAGGGGCACGCTGGCATCTCTACATTGATTGGGGGCAATGCTGTAGTACTCTGCATTGATTGGGGGCAATGCTGTAGTACTCTGCATTGATTGGGGGCAATGCTATGGCACTCTGCATTGATTGGGGGCAATGCTGTGGGCACTCTGCATCGATTGGGGGCAATGCTGTGGGCACTCTGCATTGATTGGGGGCAATGTTGTGGGCACTCTGCATTGATTGGGGGCCACAGAAAAATGATCAAACGTTGACCGGTCCGCGGCGATAAAAAGGTTGGGGAGCACTGCGCTCAGAAATTTTTTTATTTGCTCAGCCCAGTAAAAAATTAGAGGGAACATTGCCTGGGAGTACCTGAGTATCTGTGAGTACCTGAGTATCTGTGAGTACCTGAGTATCTGGGAGCACCTGAGTATCTGGGAGTACCTGGGAGTACCTGAGTACCTGTGAGTACCTGAGTATCTGTGAGTACCTGAGTATCTGGGAGCACCTGAGTATCTGGGAGCACCTGAGTATCTGGGAGCACCTGTGAGTACCTGTGAGTACCTGGGAGTACCTGAGTACCTGTGAGTACCTGAGTATCTGGGAGCACCTGAGTACCTGTGAGTACCTGAGTATCTATGAGTGCCTGAGTACCTGTGAGTACCTGAGTATCTGGGAGCACCTGAGTACCTGGGAGCACCTGAGTATCTGGGAGCGCCTGAGTACCTGTGAGTGCCTGAGTACCTGTGAGTACCTGGGAGTACCTGTGAGTGCCTGAGTACCTGTGAGTGCCTGAGTATCTGGGAGTACCTGTTGCTACCTGAGTGTCTGGGAGTACCTATCACTACCTGAGTGTTGGGCGTCTGACCGGGCTGTGCGACTCAGTGTTGTGCGTCTGACCGGGCTGTGCGACTCAGTGTTGTGAGTCTGACCGGGCTGTGCGACTCAGTGTTGTGAGTCTGACCGGGCTGTGCGACTCAGTGTTGTGCGTCTGACCGGGCTGTGCGACTCAGTGTTGTGCGTCTGACCGGGCTGTGCGACTCAGTGTTGTGCGTCTGACCGGGCTGTGCGACTCAGTGTTGTGCGTCTGACCGGGCTGTGCGACTGAGTGTTGTGCGTCTGACCGGGCTGTGCGACTCGGTGTTGTGCGTCTGACCGGGCTGTGCGACTCGGTGTTGTGCGTCTGACCGGGCTGTGCGACTCGGTGTTGTGCGTCTGACCGGGCTGTGCGACTCGGTGTTGTGCGTCTGACCGGGCTGTGCGACTCGGTGTTGTGCGTCTGACCGGGCTGTGCGACTCGGTGTTGTGCGTCTGACCGGGCTGTGCGACTCAGTGTTGTGCGTCTGACCGGGCTGTGCGACTCAGTGTTGTGCGTCTGACCGGGCTGTGCGACTCAGTGTTGTGCGTCTGACCGGGCTGTGCAACTGAGTGTTGTGCGTCTGACCGGGCTGTGCGACTCGGTGTTGTGCGTCTGACCGGGCTGTGCGACTCGGTGTTGTGCGTCTGACCGGGCTGTGCGACTCGGTGTTGTGCGTCTGACCGGGCTGTGCGACTCGGTGTTGTGCGTCTGACCGGGCTGTGCGACTCGGTGTTGTGAGTCTGACCGGGCTGTGCGACTGAGTGTTGTGCGTCTGACCGGGCTGTGCGACTCGGTGTTGTGCGTCTGACCGGGCTGTGCGACTCGGTGTTGTGCGTCTGACCGGGCTGTGCGACTCGGTGTTGTGCGTCTGACCGGGCTGTGCGACTCAGTGTTGTGAGTCTGACCGGGCTGTGCGACTGAGTGTTGAGCGTCTGACCGGGCTGTGCGACTCGGTGTTGTGCGTCTGACCGGGCTGTGCGACTCGGTGTTGTGCGCCTGACCGGGCTGTGCGACTCGGTGTTGTGCGTCTGACCGGGCTGTGCGACTCGGTGTTGTGCGTCTGACCGGGCTGTGCGACTGAATGTTGTGCGTCTGACCGGGCTGTGCGACTGAATGTTGTGCGTCTGACCGGGCTGTGCGACTCGGTGTTGTGCGTCTGACCGGGCTGTGCGACTCGGTGTTGTGCGCCTGACCGGGCTGTGCGACTCGGTGTTGTGCGTCTGACCGGGCTGTGCGACTCGGTGTTGTGCGTCTGACCGGGCTGTGCGACTCGGTGTTGTGCTTCTGACCGGGCTGTGCGACTGAGTGTTGTGCGTCTGACCGGGCTGTGCGACTCGGTGTTGTGCGTCTGACCGGGCTGTGCGACTCGGTGTTGTGCGCCTGACCGGGCTGTGCGACTCGGTGTTGTGCGTCTGACCGGGCTGTGCGACTCGGTGTTGTGCGTCTGACCGGGCTGTGCGACTGAATGTTTTGCGTCTGACCGGGCTGTGCGACTTAGTGTTGTGCGTCTGACCGGGCTGTGCGACTCGGTGTTGTGCGTCTGACCGGGCTGTGCGACTCGGTGTTGTGCGTCTGACCGGGCTGTGCGACTCGGTCTTGTGCTTCTGACCGGGCTGTGCGACTGAGTGTTGTGCGTCTGACCGGGCTGTGCGACTCGGTGTTGTGCGTCTGACCGGGCTGTGCGACTCGGTGTTGTGCGCCTGACCGGGCTGTGCGACTCGGTGTTGTGCGTCTGACCGGGCTGTGCGACTCAGTGTTGTGCGTCTGACCGGGCTGTGCGACTCGGTGTTGTGCGTCTGACCGGGCTGTGCGACTGAATGTTGTGCGTCTGACCGGGCTGTGCGACTTAGTGTTGTGCGTCTGACCGGGCTGTGCGACTTAGTGTTGTGCGTCTGACCGGGCTGTGCGACTCAGCGTTGTGCGTCTGACCGGGCTGTGAGATTGTGAGTGTTGGGTGACTGACCGGTGTCAAGTGAGTGGAGCGGAATACCAGAGGGTGAGAAGGTAGCGTTAGGAAGCCAGGAAATAGCCACATAGGATAGACTTAAATCGCTGAATCCCCATTAGATTAGATAGTAGGTACAATGCCCGGCGGGTGTGGAGATGCGACTCGGTGTACATCTTGTGATATGTATGCGTTCCTCGGTCATGCGATCGAGGGCGAATACAAATGTGCAAAATGTGAGCACGTTGCTTCCCTGGAAGCTCAGGTCCTGAATCTAGGGAAGCAGCTGGCAACACTGAGACGAATGTCCATACCGGAGGAGAGCCAGGATTGTACCAATCAGGTGCAGGCAGGGGTCTGCACAGAGGTGGGCGGAGTATCGGAGGTGCAGGCATCAGAGCAGAGCAGAGGGGTGACAGTTAGGAGGGGTAGAAGGGGACAAGTCAAGGAGGCTGATCCTGGGCTGGAGCACCCCAATAGATACGCCCCGTTGTGTGATGTTGGGGAAACCAGTCAGGGACCAGCATTGCTGGAGCAGAGCGACACCCCTAGCTGCCAGGGGAAGAACTCCTCCAGTGAGGCCGGGAGAAAGGGAAAGGAAAGACAGGTGCTGGTGGTAGGGGACTCAATTATTAGAAGGGCAGACAGTGTAATCTGTGACATAGACCGTGTGCGCCGAACAGTCTGTTGTTTGCCGGGCGCTCGGGTTCGGCACATCGCGGATCGGGTGAACAGATTATTGGGTGGGGCTGGGGAAGACCCAGCTGTCATGGTACACGTGGGTACCAATGACATAGGCAGAGGAAGACGGAGAGTCCTAAACGATTTCAGGGACTTAGGCGCTAAGTTGAGGACTAGGACCTCCAAGGTAGTATTTTCCGAAATACTACCTGTACCTCGAGCCACACCAGAGAGGCAGCGGGAGATTAGGGAAGTTAACGAGTGGCTGAGGAGCTGGTGTAGTAAGGAGGGTTTCGGGTTCCTGGAGAACTGGGCCGTCTTCTCAGTCGGTCACCGGCTCTTTGGTAGGGACGGATTGCACCTAAATGGGGTGGGTGCAGCCGTACTGGGTGCGAGGATGGCCAAAAAGTTAGAGGGGCTTTTAAACTAGGGAATGGGGGGGAGGGTACAGATGTAGAATTAGCCAGTGGAAAGCAAGCTTCAGAGGGCAGAAATGGGGGCATTAGCGGTAGGGTGTTCGGAGCCCCTATACCCAGGGTGGGTACGGGGAAAAATCAAGAGAGCAGCCTAAAAACATCAAAATTACGAGGCTTATATACCAATGCCAGAAGCCTGGCCAACAAGATGGGAGAGCTGGAGCTGCTGATGTTTGAGGAGGACTTAGATTTTGTGGGGATAACTGAGACTTGGTTTGACAGCTCCCATGACTGGATGGCGACCATTCAGGGGTATTCCCTTTATCGCAGAGATAGAGAGGGTAAAAAAGGGGGAGGGGTATGTTTGTATATTAAGAACAGTATACAGGTAAATATGAGGGATGATATTAATAATGGAGCTATGGACGAAGCAGAATCCCTATGGGTAGAGCTTCAAAGGGAAGGCACGGTGGGGAAGGTAATATTGGGCGTATGCTATAGGCCCCCCAACCAGAGGGAGGAGGGTGAGGCGGACCTCATGTTACAGATAGGATTGGCAGCAAGGATGGGAAATGTCATTATAATGGGGGACTTTAATTATCCTGATATAGACTGGGCAGAAGGAACTGCACATTCAGCCAAGGCTCGGCAGTTCCTAAATGTTTTGCAGGACAATTTCATGGGTCAGGTGGTGAATGCACCGACAAGAAACAATGCGGTACTTGACCTACTGATTACCAACAATACAGACCTGCTCACGGATATAGAAATACGGGACAACTTAGGGAACAGTGACCATAGGTCAATTGGTTTCAGTATTAATTACAGTAATAGGAAACACAGGGGTAATATAAGGACACTGAATTTCAAAAGAGCCAATTTCCCTAAACTGCGCTCGCTGCTAGAAAATATCAAATGGGATAGAACCCTGGGAACAAAGAACACGGAGGAAAAATGGGAGTGCTTCAAGAGCATACTTAACAAGGGGGTGGGCCAGTGCATTCCACAGGGAAATAAATTTAAAAGAGCAAAACTAAACCCTGGGTGGCTAAACTCCAACATAAAAATGTATATTAGAGCTAAAGAAAAGGCCTTCAAAAAATACAAGACTGAGGGGTCATTGGCAGCATTTAAGCATTACAAAGAGTGTAATAAGAAATGTAAAGATGAAATCAGGGCGGCTAAAATAGAACACGAGAGACATATAGCGGAGGAGAGTAAAAAGAACCCCAAGAAGTTCTTTAAGTATATAAACAGTAAGAAAGCGAGGCCAGAACACATTGGCCCCATAAAAGATGATAAAGGAAAAATGGCCACTGAGGACAGAGAAAAGGCGGAAGTGTTAAATAATTTCTTTTCTTCAGTCTTCACAAAGGAATCGGGGGGCTACACTAACCCAGCTTGTAAGGCCGAACTAAATAATACACCTCAGGAAGTGCCGCCATGGCTAACAGAGGATAGACTTAGAGCTAAACTAGAGAAACTTAACATAAATAAATCCCCGGGACCGGATGGCTTGCACCCAAGGGTTCTTAATGAGCTCAGCCAGGTGATTGCCAGACCATTATTCTTGATCTTTAAGGATAGTTTACAGACAGGTATGGTGCCAGCTGATTGGAAAAAAGCCAACGTGGTACCAATATTTAAAAAGGGGCCGAGATATATCCCGGGTAACTATAGGCCGGTCAGCCTAACATCAGTAGTCTGCAAAATTTTGGAGGGGATGATAAGGGACCACATACAAGGCTTTAGTAATGAAAACGGTATTATAAGTAGTAATCAGCATGGATTCATGAAAAATCGTTCATGCCAAACCAATCTATTAACCTTCTACGATGAAGTGAGCTGCCACTTAGATAAAGGTAAGCCTGTGGATGTGGTGTATCTGGACTTTGCAAAGGCCTTTGACACCGTTCCCCACAAACGCTTACTGTACAAACTAAGGAAGGTAGGTATGGATCATAAGGTGAGTACCTGGATAGAGAACTGGCTCCAGGGGAGAGTACAGAGGGTGGTGATTAATGGGGAGTACTCTGAGTGGGCGGGTGTGGAAAGTGGGGTCCCCCAGGGTTCTGTCCTGGGACCAATCCTGTTTAATTTATTCATAAATGATCTAGAGGAGGGGATATCTAGTACAATCTCAGTATTTGCAGATGATACTAAATTAGGCATGCCAATATCTTCTATGCAGGATATGGAAATCTTGCAAGCAGACCTGAACAAAATAACGGGGTGGGCAACTACATGGCAGATGAGATTTAATGTAGAAAAATGTAAAGTAATGCACTTGGGGGCCAGTAACCAGAAAGCAAGCTACTCACTAGGGGGGGAACCTCTGGGTGAGTCTAGGATGGAAAGGGACCTGGGGGTACTGGTAGACAACAGGCTTGGCAGTGGCATGCAATGCCAAGCCGCCGCAAGCAAAGCCAACAGAATACTGGGATGTATAAAAAAGGGGATTCACTCCAGAAATAAAGAGATTATTCTTCCACTCTACAAAACTCTGGTCCGGCCACATCTGGAGTATGCTGTCCAGTTCTGGGCACCGGTCCTCAGGAAGGATGTGCTGGAACTGGAGAAAGTCCAGAGAAGGGCAACAAAAATAATTAGGGGAATGGAGGACATCAGCTATGAGGAAAGACTACAAGCACTGAACCTATTCTCTCTGGAGAAGAGACGATTGAGGGGGGATATGATATCAATGTACAAATACTGTACTGGCGACCCTAGCATAAGGAACAAACTATTCAGAGTAAGGGAATACAATAAGACACGTGGCCACTCACTAAAACTTGAGGAAAGGCGGTTTAACCTTAAAGTGCGTAAGGGGTTCTTCACTGTAAGAGTGGTAAGGATGTGGAATTCTCTTCCGCAAGCAGTCGTATCAGCGGGGAGCATTGATAGTTTCAAAAAACTATTGGATGGACACCTTAAAGACCACAACATACAGGGGTATACAATGTACGGTTAAAAGCAAACACACACACACATCATAGTTTGAACTGGATGGACTTGTGTCTTTTTTCAGCCTCACTAACTATGTAACTATGTAACTAACCCTAAACTTATCCCTAATCCTAACCCTATCCCTAACCCTAACCCAAACCCTTTCCCTAACCCCAACCCTATCCCTAACTCTAACCCCCAACCCTTTCCCTTACCCTATCCCTAACCCTAACTCTATCCCTTACCCCATCCCTAACCCTATCTCTAACCCTAACCCCATCCCTAACCCTATCCCTAACCTTAACCATATCACTAACCCTAATCCTAACCCTAACCCCAACCCTATCCCTAACCCTATCCTTAACCCTATCCCTAACCCTAATCCTATCCCTAATCCTAACCCCAACCCTATCCCTAACCCTATTCCTATCCCTAACCCTATCCCTAACCCCAACCCTATCCCTAACCCTTTCCCTGTCACTAACCCTATCCCTTACCCCAACCCTATCCCTAACACTATCCCTATCCCTAACCCTATCCCTAATCATAACCCTAACCTTATCCCTAATCCTAACCCTACTCCTAACCCAATCCCTAACCCCAATCCTTTCCCTAATACCCAACCCTATCCCTAACCCTATCCTAAACCCCCAACCCTTTCCCTAACCCTAACCTTATCCCTAACTCTAACCCTAATCCCTATCCCTAATTCTAACCCTAACCCCAACCCCAACCCTATCCCTAACCCCACCCCTAACCCTAACCCAATCCCTAACCCTAACCCCATCCCTATCCCTAACCCTTACCCTAACCCTATCCCTAACCCTGTCCTTCACCCTAATCCTATCCCTAACCCTAAACCTAACCTAACCCTAAACCTAACCCTATCCCTAACCTTAACCCTAACCCTATCCCTAAAAATAACCCTAGCCCCAACCCTATCCCTAATCCTTACCCTATCCCTAACCCCAACCCTAAACCCTAACCCTATCCCTAACCATAACCCTAACCCCAACCCTATCCCTAATCCTAACCCCAACCCTAACAAGAACTCTAACCCTAACCCTATCCCTAATCCTAACCATTACCCTAACTCTAACCCTATCCCTAACCTTAACCCTATGCCTAACCCTTACTCTATCTTTAATCCTAACCCTAACCCCAACCCTATCCCTAACCCTGACCCTAACCCTATCCCTAATCCTAACCCTATCCACCCTAGACCCAACCCTATCCCTAACCTTAACCCTAACCCTAACCCCAACTCCAACCCTATCCCTAACCCTGTCTTTCACCCTAATCCTATCCCTAACCCTAAACCTAACCCTATCCCTAACCTTAACCCTAACCCTATCCCTAACCTTAACCCTAACCCTATCCCTAAAAATAACCCTAACCCCAACCCTATCCCTAATCCTTACCCTAACCCTATCCCTAACCCCAACCCTAAACCCTAACCCTAACCATAACCCTAACCCCAACCCTATCCCTAATCCTAACCCCAACCCTATCCCTAACTCTAACAAGAACTCTAACCCTAACCCTATCCCTAATCCTAACCATTACCCTAACTCTAACCCTATCCCTAAACTTAACCCTAACCCTATGCCTAACCCTTACTCTATCATTAATCCTAACCCTATCCCTAACCCTATCCCTAACCCTGACCCTAACCCTAATCCTAACCCTATCCCTAACCCCAACCATAACCCTAAACCCAACCCTATCCCTAACCCAAACCTTATCCCTAATCCTAACCCTAACCCAATCCCTAACCCTTACCCCAACCCTTTCCCTAACCCCAACCCTATCCCTAACTCTAACCCTATCCCTAACCCCCAACCTTTTCCCTAACCCTATCCCTAACCCTAATCTTATCCCTAACTCTAACCCTAATCCCTATCCCTAATTCTAACCCTAACCCCACCCCTTACCCTATCCCTAACCCTAACCCCATCCCTAACGCTATCCCTATCCCTAACCTTAACCATATCACTAACCCTAATTCTAACCCTAACCCCAACCCTATCCCTAATTCTATCATTAACCCTAACCCTATCCCTAATCCTAACCCCATCCCTATCCCTAACCCTATCCTTAACCCTAACCCTATCCCTATCGCTAACACTATCCTTTACCCCAACCATAACCCTAAACCCAACCCTATCCCTAACCCTAACCCCAACCCTAACACTATCCCTATCACTAACCCTATCCCTAACCCCAACCCTAATCCTAACCTTAACCCTATGCCTAACCCTATCCCTAATCCTAACCCTAACCCCATCCCTAACCCTATCCCTATCCCTAACCTCAACCATAAACCCAACCCTATCCCTATCCCTAACCTCAACCATAAACCCAACCCTAACCCTATCCCTAACCCTAATCCTAACCCTTAACCAAAACCCTAACCCTATCCCTAATAGGGATGATCGAACTTTTGAAAAGTTCGGTTCGACCAGAACACCCGAATTTCCCGAAAGTTTGGTTCGGATTCCCGGACCCCATTGAAATCAATAGGACCCGAACTTCGGGAATCAAAAAACACCATTTTGAAGCCCTAAAACCTAATAGATGCCCCTAAAAAGTGCTTAGGGTTCTGGGTCATGCCCCAGGGACTATGAATCAGGCAAAAAAAAAGTTCTTAAAAATTGTCGTTTTTGATTGAGAGCCAATTATTGAAAAGATTATTGAAAAAAAAAATGAGATTTCTTTGGATTTAGTTTCTGGGGGCTCTAAAAAAGTGTACATGTGAAGTTTCAGCTCTGTAGCATGTACAGAACCAGAATTATAGCATGCCAAACCTTCAAAAATGACTTTTTTGCTTAGCGGTGTCTTTCTTTTGCTCCTAATCAACTGCACTGCCAATGTGTATGATGGGGACATAATGCAGTGCACTGGGAACAAGAGTTTTTTTTTTTTTTTTTGGAAAAAGGTGCTGTCTCTTTAAATGTGGATATAATTAACGGGTGTATTTTCACAATGGGGCTATTATTACCAAATGTTTTCAAGAAGTCAAAAGATGTATGTAGATGCAATTTATTTCATGTAAAATGGTGTTTGGTGCACTTTAACTTGAATTCTCACAAGAAACAGACATATATGCACGGGTACATTGAGGGTTAGGGGTAGGGGCCACAATGTAGTGCAGAGTGAACAAGATTAGAGATGTTTTGGATGAATACTGTTGTCTCTTGACTTTGAATAGAAGTAAAGGATGCTTAAAAATTGGGCCTTTGGTGGTGCCGACGATGCCTTGACACCATAACCCTATGAAAGTGCTGGTCCTGTAGGCAATAATTGCCTTTGTGAGGAAAAAAAAATTGCAATGATATGCATCTGTGAAACAGGTGCGCAAAAATTGTTGTTTGGGTGTTGGCGGAGCCATACCACTGTATGCCAAAAGAGCTGGTGTTGAAGTAGGTGAAAAAATTAAGATGTGTACCTGTGGATCAGGTGAGCAAACATTGTGTTTTGGGTGTTGGCGGAGCCTCCCCACCGTAAACCCAAAGAGCTGGTTTTGAAGAAGGCGTAAAAATTATGAAGATGCGTACCTGTGGAACAGGTGCGCAAACATGGTATCTTTGGTGTTGGCGGAGCCTCCCCACCGTAAGCCCAAAGAGCTGGTGTTGCAGAAGGCCAAAAAATTATGAAGGTGTGCACCTGTGGAACAGGTGCGCAAACATGGTATTTTTGGTGTTGGCGGAGCCTCCCCACCATAAGCCCAAAGAGCTGGTGTTGCAGAAGGCCAAAAAAAAATTAATCTTTTCTAGTGGAAACTAGAATGAGGTTCTGTGAACCTAAACAGAATGAGAGGAGGGTTTGAGGGTGCAGGTCCAGGCTTAAACTGAGGCTCAGCTGCCACATCACAACGATAGACTAGTCTACAAGGTCTGCATCAGGTGCATCAAAGCTTGATATCCATGACTGATTCATTTTAATGAATGTCAAACGGTCGACTGAGTCGGTGGAGAGTCTCGTTCGATGGTCTGTGATGAATCCTCCAGCTGCGCTGAATGCCTGTTCTGATAGGACACTGGAAGCAAGGCAGGCCAACAACTCCATGGCATACTGGGCCAGTTCAGGCCAGTGGTCTAATCTTAAGACCCAGTATGCCAGTGGATCGGATTCGTCACATGAAAAGCCCTCTGTGTCACTTTGTGCCCTGACGTAATCGTCCACCATGTGATGCAGACGCTGTCGATGCGATGTGGCAGCTGAGAGGCCTGGGCGGTGAGGACTAAAAAAAGACCGAAAGGCATCCGTCAACCGCACGCCTTCTCCAACACTCCTCTCGTGACCCGCAGTAGAGTCCATGGTAGGTTGTCCCCGTCCCTGCACCCTACGGGAGTCGGGGAACGTGTTCACCAGAATCCTCTTGAGACTGTGCTCAAGGGATTTGATCCTGTGGACTCTCTGGGTGGATGGGAAAAGCTCAGAGACTTTTGACTTGTACCGGTGGTCAAGTAGGGTGGCCAACCAATAGTGGTCAGTCTCTTTAATGGCCTTGATTCTGGGGTCCTTTCGCAGGCTCTGAAGCATGATGTTTGCCATGCGTCACACATTTGCAAAGGCCTGAGAAGCTGACTCCTCGGGGTCACTCAAAATGACACGATCTTGAACGTGCTCCTCCTCCTCCCAGCCACGCACTACTCCAAAGTGTCCCGAGGGAGTCAAAATAGGCCTTGCAGATTGCCGCATGTCTTCCTCCTCCTCCTCCTCCTCCTCAAAGCCTGCAAAAGTTCCCGAAGAATTGTCCTCCTCCTCCTCTGCAACCCCTGGATCCTGCTCGGGCCTCTGGGAGCTAGGCATAATGGGGTCAGGATTCTCAGGATAAAGGGGGCCTTGAGAGACAAGGAAGTCATCCTCTTCCTCCTGATGCTCTGCCTCCAGTGCCCTGTCCATAATGCCACGCAGTGTGTGCTCCAACAAAAACAGTACCGTTAGGGTGTCACTGATGCATGCGCTGTCCCGGCTGACCATCCTTGTGGCCTCCTCAAATGGCGAGAGGACAGCGCATGCATCCTTAATCAAAAGCCACTGCCATGGTGAAAAGAAGCCCAGGCGCGCAGAGCCAGTGCTGGTGCCGTACTCGCATAGATATTCATTGAGGGCCCTCTGCTGCGTGTACAGGCGCTGCAGCATAGCCAAGGTGGAGTTCCAGCGGGTGGGCATGTCACAGACGAGGCGTTGTACCGGCAGGTGAAACTCACGCTGCACTTCGGCCAAACGTACAGTGTCACTGTACGACCGCTTGAAGTGACTGCACACCCTTCTTGCCATCCTTAGCACATCCTGCATTCCCGGATACGAGTTCAAAAACCGCTGTACCACGAGATTCAGGACATGCGCCAGGCATGGCACATGGGTCAACTTTCCCTGCCGAAGGGCGGCCAGGAGGTTTGACCCATTATCGGTAACCACCATTCCTGACTGCAGCTGACGTGGTGTAAACCAACTCTGGGCCTGTGCCTGCAGAGCCCCAAGAATATCAGGGGCAGTGTGCTGCCTGTCCCCTAGACACACAAGCTGCAGCACTGCGTGACACCTTTTGGCCTGAGACATAGAATAGACCTTTGAACGCTTACGTGGTACCTCATCCTATTCAAAGAACCATGCTGCAGAGGAGGGCATGGAGGAGGAGGAGGAGGAGCAGGAGGGGGTAGAAGTGATCGATCTACCCGGATCAGTGACACCACCAGCTGTTTGCAGACGTGGGGGCAATACTGGCTGCAGCACCGAGCTCTGGCTACAATCCCTTCCACTGGCAAGCAGTGTCACCCAATGAGCAGTGACAGAAATGTACCGTCCCTGCCCATGTTTGCTTGACCAAGTGTCAGCCATCAGGTGTATCTTACGGCTGACTGACTTGGCCAGGGACGACACTACATTGCCTTCCACATGTTGGTATAGGGATGGCAGGGCCTTACGGGTAAAGTAATGCCGACTTGGCACCTGCCACTGTGGAACTGCACATTTTGCAAAGTCGCGGAAGGGAGCAGACTCTACCAGGTTAAATGGTAAGAGTTGCAGAGCCAGTAGTTTTGCCAAACTACTGTTTAGACGCTGGGCATGTGGGTGGCGGGGAGTATACTTTTTTTTCGTTCCAGCGTGTGTGGAATAGAAATTTGCCGTCTAGATGTTACAGCTGGTGGTGTGCTGGAGATAGATGCGACACTGCATGCTATATCATCATCCCTGTCAGTGGAGGCTGCCAACAGGTGACGAGTGACTATAGCAGGGACAGACTGATGTGCAGGTGGAGCACGAGGAGGAGTGCAAGGAGGACTAGGAGGCCGACTGTCCGATCTTTGGCCCTTTTGCGGGTTCTTCAAATGCTCCTGCCAATGGGCCAAGTGGTGGGTTGTCAAATGCCTGGTTAGGCAGCTTGTACCCAAGTGGTTGACATTTTTGCCACGTTTTATTCCCTTATGACAAATCTTGCAGATCGCAACTGTTCGATCTGCATGAGATGTCTCAAAAAAGGTCCAGCAAGAAGAGGATTTATAGTGGCCCGGGAGACAACAGGTGCGGCTTTAAATGGAGTGGGCCGTCTGCTCTCCCCTCTTGCTTGCTCTGCCTCCTCCTCAACCTCAGACCCAACATCAGACTCCATAAAGGACTGAGCATCAGGCGTGGCCCGGGAGACAACAGGTGCGGCCTTAGATGGAGTGGGCCATCTGCTCTCCCCTCTTGCTTGCTCTGCCTCCTCCTGAACCTCAGACCCAACATCAGACTCCATAAAGGACTGAGCATCAGGCTGGAGTGGATGGCCGACACTGTGGTCAAACAGCTCAGCTGACTCCTCTGCCATGTCTGAAGTTGGGTCTAAGGAAGGACTTGAGGTGGACATGGACTCATCTTTATTTGCTCTGCCAACTGCAGAAGACTGACCACTTTTCTCTGCCTAGGTCACTGTAGTTGCTGATGATGACGATGATGAGGGTTTGGTAATATAGTCCACCACCTCCTGTACGTACTGTGGACGTATAGCTTGGCCACTGCGGGAGAACAATCGCAATGGTGGCCTAGCTGAGGACTGACCACCACGTCCACCCTTGCCTCTAGACACCGTAGAAGCTGTGCCCCTTTCCGCAGCAGGGCCACGTATGCCTTTCCTTGGTCTACCTGACATAGTTATCACTGAGGCTTTGGCAACTCTGCGCGGTGAAATTCACCTGCAAAACGCACACTGCTATGCGACCCAAAGTTGTCGCTAAATACAGCAGATGTGTGTGACGCAGAGTAGCAAAGCCTTTTGCATAGGCGTTAACTTGTCACTGAGGCTTTGACAACTCTGCGCATTGAAATTCACCTGCAAAACGCACACTGCTATGCGACCCAACGTTGTCGCTAAATACACTAGATGTGTGTGACGTAGAGTAGCAAAGCCTTTTGCACAGGCGTAACTTGTCACTGAGGCTTTGGCAACTCTGCCCGGTGAAATTCACCTGCAAAACGCACACTGCTATGCGACCCAAAGTTGTCGCTAAATACAGCAGATGTGTGTATCGCTGCAATGTATTTTGCACAATAGCTGACTAGCAAGCACGTATACCTGCTGTAGATATATCAGCAGTGCAACATGCTCACTAGACGGAACCTTGACACTTAAAAGTATCCCTACAAAAACTAGATTATTGAATCTAACTATAGTGGTATATAGTACCCTAACTACACTGCATATCCCTTTCTTCACACTAAAAGAACAGCTCCATACAGCAGAAGATAATTTCTAACTGACACTGTCCCTTTAATTTATTTTTTTTTTCTGACTCAAACAGCACAATCGCTGTATTTCTAACTACACTGACAATCTGTCTGTAAGCTAACTGCTCTTCTGCTGATATGGAGCTTTACAAGCAATCGGCTATGCAGCAAACGTTGTGTAACAAAGCAGGAGTAACACAAATGCTTCCACTCTCTTCCACAGCCTCTATATTACAGTGCTAGAGGTTAGGCGGGCTATGTTATATACTGGGAGGCGTATTCACTCCTGATTGGCCTCTGGTCCCCGTAGTCACTCCAATCACGTTCCTAGCAGACTCCTGCCCCCTCATTGGCTTTTACTGACGTTTCTGGGCCAATCACGGGCTTTTAAAGCCCACTTCCTGTCCCATTGCATTTTGGGCAGTTCTGGTGACCGAATTCCGAACTTTTACCGAAAAAAGTTCGGAATTCGGCCGAATTTCGAACACCCAATGTTCAGGTCGAACCGATGGTCGACCCAAACCGTTCGATCATCCCTAATCCTAACCCTAACCCAAACCCTATCCCTAATCCTAACCTTAACCCCAACCCTATCCCTAACCCCAAACCTATCCCTAACCCCAACCCTAACCCCAACCCTATCCCTATCTCCAACCATAACCCTAAACCCAACCCTATCCCTAATCCTATCTCTAATGGAGATGGCCTTGCGGTTCGCCCGGCGGTAGGTTCGCGGCAAATTTTGCTTGTTCGCTATCCGCCAAATTTTTGGACACATGGCGTCGTTTGCGGCGGCCATATTTGTTTACATTGGGGAGAACTTTGACCCGTGACACAGCCGTCAGGTGGAACGGGACAGCCAAATGAAACATTCCAGCACATGGACAGTCCCCCTACCCTATAAATAGACCCGATCTGGCGGCCATTTCACATTCCGCTTTCTGCCAGTGTAGGGAGAGGTCTGCTGTGCTCATCAGGGAGGGTTTGCTAGACACATATAGTGTTATGAAGATCCACAAAAGTCCTTTTCAGGGCTGGTATTTTTCAGTATAGGTCTACTAGTATCTTTTGAGCTTAGGGAGAGGTATCCAGTGGTTGCTTTAGGGGCAGTTAAAGATCAGCTGCAGTCACAAATCGCTCTGTCAATGTCCACCAAAGTCATTTAAAATGCTCCAATGTCATTTTAGGGTCTATTACAGTCTCTTTACTATAGGGCTAGGTATTCAGTGGTTGCTTTAGGGGCAGTTAGAGATTGGCTGCAGTCAAACACAAATCGCTCTGTCAATGTGAATGGACCTATATGTATTAGACAATGTATTTAAAGCTGCTGTCAGTTCTGGCTGATTTATGAAAAAAATATATATATTTTTTGCTGTAAAAAAAAAAAAAAAAAAAAAATTTGGGCAACTTTTTCAATTGCAATACTTCTGTTATGACATTGTACATGTGCTGGGACTATTTGTGCACAGCTAGTATGTCTTTTGTGGCTGCAAATATGACCTAAAGGTTTTTAAAGTTCGCCTCCCATTAAAGTCAATGGGGCCCACCGCAAACTCGCGGTTCGCGGATGTAACGGCTATCCAGGTGGTGAGAGGGTATCAGCCATTGGGGACGTCCTTTTTTCCTGGCAAGTCCCTGTGTAGTAATGGAGTAGTAGAATCCCAACCATAGGATCCAAGAGGAGAGTCAGGTTCAGCTGTTGAATGACCGGGTAATAATGCTGGAAAATCCCCCTCCAGGAACGAGACGAAGCTACGTTTTGAAGGGTCAAGGAAAACAACACTTTATTGAAACCAGAATACAGGCTTTTATACACCTGGGGAGTATATCAGACACTACTTAAACAATGGCCTGACATCCCCCCAGACAAATAGGTAAGGTCATTACCACACTTAACAAAAGCTGCCTCAGCCCAAATCAACATAATGTAGAAAAAAGCGCCTCGTTAATCAGCACACATTCCGTCTCTAGGCTGGCCATACCTTGACTTCATGGAATGTCCATATAAGGAGTCACTTCCTGGGGCTCACAGTGCAAAGAGAGATATGATAGCAGGGAGTGTAAATAACGGAAATCCTTCACACACATGAACCAGGTAAGCACAAATATTCTCTGTTAAAGGTAAGGGTCTGTTACACTGCTCCCCTTTTGTGGAACACTCCGGCAGACCCGGATTGATCCTTTTCGGGGATCAACTTGGGGCTGTCCGACCGACTGTCAGGGTAAAAGTTCTGTTTGCCTGGACAGTCCGTCCGCGTTCCCATTCAACTTGCCAGGGCGGTATTGGATGGAGAAATTGTGTGGTTGTAGTGCTAGGCTCCATCTCAACAAGCGTCCATTATCTCCAGCCACTCAGTTCAACCATACCAAGGGATTATGATCTGTAATAAGGGTAAATTCTTGGCCATACAGATATGGTTGTAAGTTTCTTTAGAGCCCAGACCAGGGCTAAACACTCCTTTTCCACTGCCACGTCTCTGGGTAACAATTTTCTACTCAGGTATGCGACAGGGTGTTCTCCTCCGTCTTCCCCGATCTGGCTTAGAACTGCCCCCTTCCTTAATTTTTTTTTCAAAATTAGGCTAGGCACAGTTAGTGCCTTCGACGTGATATTCACGTAGTGTTGTGCTTAGTCTGTTAAGCCCACACTATAGTTTTGTTGGACTCCTATCTTGGAGTGCCTTTCCCTGTTTTTTACTGCGCTTTTTTTTTTTTTTTTTACGCACTCTGCTATGATACCTACAAACCTCTCTCGGACCCGGCTGTAGCTGGGGTCTTATAACGTCAATTGAATAAATAGGGCCTCTAAAAGGGGGCAAATTTTGTATCAAATGCATAAAAATCAAGTAAACTTACTACTATTACAGGAAACACATTTTCGGGCTGACTCTGTACCCTCATGCTCCAATAAATATTTTAACAGGTGGTTTCATAGTACCAATCCATTCCAGAAGTCAAAAGGAGTATCTATTGCAATTCATAAATCGCTACCTATTGAGGTGATAGACCAGGTATCTGACCCACAAGGAAGGTATGTGTTTATAAAATTCTTACTTTGGGAGACTAAATTTACAGTAGCAAATTTTTACCTGCTTAATGTGGATCAGGTAACAACAGCTCTGAAGTTTTTAGAGCTTCTGTCCAATTTTGCAGAAGGGAAAATTCTATTGGGGGGGGGGGGATTTAACATCCTGCAGGATCCCCTGTTAGATTCATCGGCTTCGAGATCCGCAATTTCCTTCACTAAACTAAGGGCTTTATAGCGGGCTCTATTTAATCTGCACTTGATAGATGTTTGGCGGATCCTGCATCCAAAAACTCGGGATTATACATATTTTTCATCAGTTCACCAAACTTCTAGTCGCATAGATTATTTTTTTGTGGATCATAGCTGTTTAGACTGGTCCCCTATATGTGATATAAACTCTTTGGTATGGTCTGATCACTCTCCAATATATTTAACATTTCTCCTACCGGCTTCACCGACACGAGATTGGACCTGGCGCTTAAATGTCACTTTATTGATGAATTCAGAATGTATAAATCTGATTGAGGAGACTATTACTAATTTTTATAGTGACCATTTTTCTGATGAGACTTCTCTCCCCATTCAATGGGAGGCACTTAAGGCTGTTCTCCGTGGCTTTTTTATTCAGATAGGGTCTAGATTGAAGAAGGAACGTTCAGCGGCCAGAGAGGCCGCAGTTACACGCCTCCGTATTCTGGAAACGGAACATAAAAAAGCGCCCACAATGCAATCGTTGGCTGATGTATCGACGGCTCGTCTACATCTTAGAGAGCTGTATGAGACATCTGCCCGCAGATATTCTGATAAAATAGCTTTGCATCAATACAAATCTCAAGATAAATGTGGAAAGTACTTAGCTAGGACTCTGCATCCTAGGTCTCCATCTACTTTTATAACTCATATCCATGATGCTACTGGAGAATTAGTATTCTCCCCTAATAATATCGGGCAAACGTTTAAAGAATTTTACCACTCTTTATATAATATTTCGTCAACACTGACTTCAGATCAGTATGCCCTTTTGGAAGCAGACAAACTTTCTTATATTATGAAGACCGCTCTTCCGAGCTTAGAAGGAGATGTAGTGGAAGAACTTGAATCGCCTATTACAGTAGAAGAGGTGGCGAGAGCGATCTCGACCACTCCTTCAGGGAAAAGTCCAGGCCCAGACGGTTTTACCCCTAAATCTTTTAAAGGTTTTTCTTCTCTTCTTGCTCCCTTCATGACTAAAATGTTTAATTCTCTGTCAGAAGACGTTTTGTTTGCGCCTCAAACGTTGGAGGCTCACATATCTCTAATCCCAAAACCCGACAAAGACCCATCTTTCTGTACAAATTATCGCCCCATATCTTTGATTGGGGTGGATCTTAAAATCTATGCCAGAGTTTTAGCAAATAGGCTGCAGTTGGTAATGCCTGAGTTGATCCATTTGGTTCAGGTGGGATTTGTTGGGGGTCGAGAGGTAAGAGATATCACTTTAAAGACTCTACTTCTGATGGATTATGCGTGTTCCCACAATATTCCATTGTGCCTTCTTACGGTGGATGCCGAAAAGGCGTTTGATCGGGTAGATTGGCAATTTCTCTGATTGACTTTGCAACAGATTGGGTTGGGATCTCATATGATATCAAGGATCATGGCTTTGTACTCCTCTCCTTCTGCAAGGATTCGAATTAATGGTTCGTTATCTACCTCATTTAGGATTCGTAATGGGACACGGCAGGGGTGCCCCCTCTCACCTCTTTTGTATGTACTGACAATGGAGCACCTAGCCGTAGCTCTACGGAATAACCCCTCTATATGTGGGGTTACAACTGGTCCTATTCATTCAAAATTGGCTCTCTATGCGGATGACCTATTGTTGTTTGTTACTCACCCCCATAATTCACTTCCTGCAATTATACAGGAGTTTGAGGAGTTTGGGAGAATGAGTAACTTTAAAGTTAATTTTACCAAATCTGACATTCTAAATGTGTCTCTATCTATAAGTACCCTACAGCAGCTTTCGTCTTCCTTCCCATTTAAGACAAATTCTACTTCGGTTCGTTATCTAGGGCAGTGTTTCTCAATTCCGGTCCTCAGGGCACACTAACAGGCCAGGTTTGCAAGAAAACTGAAATACATCACAGGTGATATCATTTGCTGCTCAGTGATTGCTGTATTCTAGTCTGCATCTCCCCAAGGTAATACTTAAAATCTGGCCTGTTAGTGTGCCCTGAGGACCGGAGTTGAGAAACACTGATCTAGGGATTATCCTCCCCACTAAGGCATCTGAGCTTTTTGCAGCAAATTTTGAGCCCTTATTCTGTAAAACTCAAACAGATCTGTTGTCCTTTTCTAATAAAAGACTTTCCTGGTTTGGAAGGATAAACGTTTTGAAAATGGATGTTCTTCCATGCTTTTTATACCAGTTTCGGACGATCCCCATTTCTATTCCATCTGTATATTTCATTAAACTTCGTCGATTGTTTTCTCGGTTTATATGGAACTCAAGCCGACCTAGGATTACGATATGAGACCTTGTCCCTTCCAAAAGATAAGGGGGGTGCTGGAGCACCTGACCCTTCTCCTTATTACAAAGCGGCAGTGTTGACACGAATAGTAGCTTGGTTCCATGGCTTATCATCTAAGCTATGGGTTCAATTGGAGCAATATATCAACCCCTATGACTTAGGAGCCATGCCCTGGGTGCCAGCAACTCACCAAGGAGATTTATCTCTATTTGCTGGAATGACACGTCAGACCTTACGGATTTGGGATAATGTGGTGGAATCTAGTTCAATCTCTAAGGTTCGGGGACCAATGTCACCATTCTTTGGGACCCCAGAATTCCCGGCGGCTGTTAAGAGTAGTGTTGAGCGAACACGGACTGTATTATTCAGGTCCGTACCGGATAATTGGATTTTTGCTACCCGGACACGGACCCGAAAACTTTACTGTATGTTCTGGTTTAAATTCCGTGTTCGGTAATTTTATTTCCTTTTTTGTATGTAATGGCGTGCTTTTAATGGCGGGCTTTCAACAGCCAATCAATAAGCGCTTAACTGGTGTGCCTTAAAGAGGAAGTAAAGTCGAAAAAAAAAAAACGAGAAAAAAAAAGCCCTGTAAAGAGAAAGGCATAATGAGCTAGTATGCATCGCATACTAGCTCATTATGTAGTACTTACCTTAAAACGAAGCCCCCGCCGTGCCGCCACCTCAGCGACAGGACGGCGACATGTCCTGCCGTCCTGCTTCCGGGTTCGCGTCCTCCGGCCATCTGATTGGCCGGAGGCGCGATTACATCACCGTTCACGGCGCTGAGCTCTGAAGGAACGGCATGAGCGCCTGCACCGATGACGTCATCGGCAGTTTGCACTGTAAATATCTCCTAAACGGTGCAAGTTTGGGAGATATTTATAGCACCTATAAGTAAGCCTTAATATAGGCTTACTTATAGGTAAAAGTTATACAAGTGGGTTTACAACCTCTTTAAGCCATCCCAGCCATGCCTACAAATGTATTAGTAGCTGTGATTGGCCATCTGAAGCATGTGACCCATGTCTTTATAAGTTCGAGAGACACAGCGCGGTGCGTCATTCTGCTGTAGTGTAGGGAGAGAGCACACATCATATGTGCTGGCTGCTGCTGCTGATTAGGGACAGACAGTGAAAAATTGTGCCCGAAAAGAATGCAGGGACAGGTCGGAGTGTAGGCAGGGAAAGATATTTGTGCATTTTAGGGACAGGCTGGAGAGATTAGGCAGGGACAGAACAATTGTCCGTTAGCGATCTACATCGATTTTGCTGTGTGGGGGGCGGTGCAGTGAACAATCTTTTTGCCCTCACTTGAGCCCACTGAGGAGGAGGAGGAGGGAGAAAAAAATATATTTTTATCAGTCTGTTGTGTGCAGCGTTCAGCTATATTTTACTACAGATTGCTGTTCTAATCTGCTATTTAAAAATTACAAAGTTAAAGGGGAATTTTTTTTTTCCCTTCATAGCCTGCTGCTGAGCTGACCGTGACATAAAACATAAGACACTGCTGTGTTCACATGTGCTATTGAAAAATCACCAATTTTATATACATTTTTCTATTCCACTATTCAATATACACCCTTTTGGGTTAAAAAAAATTAAATTGTGGCATAGTCTGTACTAATCTGCTATTTAAAAATTACAAGGTTAAAGGGGAATTTTTTTTTTCCCTTCATAGCCTGCTGCTGAGCTGACCGTGACATAAAACATAAGACACTGCTGTGTTCACATGTGCTATTGAAAAATCACCAATTTTATATACTTTTTTCTATTCCGCTATTCAATCTACACCCTTTAGGGGTAAAGGGTAAAAAAAAATTAAATTGTGGCATAGTCCGTATCGGTACGTGTGAGATACACCTTTCACATTTTTGGGGCGCATCTTCCACCGCCGAGGATTGCAGGGTGCTTTAGTTTGCCTCCTCTTCCAAACTCCTCCTACTCCTCATCCTGCCTTTAGGGTACAAAAAATTGTAATCGGGGCCTAGTCTGGGTTTGTACGTGTGAGATGCACCTTTTTATATCATATTTTCTATTCCGCTATTCAATCTACACCCTTTTGGGGTAAAAAGAATAAAATTGCGGCATAGTCTGTATCGGTACGTGTGAGATACACCTTTCCAATTTTTTTGGGGCGCATCTTCCACCGCCGAGGATTGCAGGGTGCTTCAGTTTGCCTCCTGTTCCGAACTCCTCCTACTCCTCATCCTGCCTTTAGGGTACAAAAAATTGGAATCGGGGCCTAGTCTGGGTTTGTACGTGGGAGATACACCTTTTTATATCATATTTTCTATCCCGCTATTCAATCTACACCCTTTGGGGTAAAAAGAATTAAATTGCGGCATAGTCTGTATCGGTACGTGTGAGATACATCTTTCCAATTTTTGGGCGCATCTTCCACCGCCGAGGGTTGCAGGGTGCTTCAGTTTGCCTCCTGTTCCGAACTCCTCCTACTCCTCATCCTCATCCTGCCTTTAGGGTACAAAAAATTGTAATCGGGACCTAGTCTGGATTTGTACGGTTGAGATAACGGAATTTTTGTAAAATCTTACCTGTAAAATTCCTTTCTCTGAGTCCTCCGACAGTCGCCGCCTCTTCATATTCGTCACATATGGGGTATTAGACTTTGCTCCGAAGGAGTAGCTAGGCAACAGAATTTGTTAACATTAAAGCTTTTAACATATCCCACCCTCAAGGGGTGGTCCCCTCAGTCAATACCCTCCTACTTCCTGCAACCATATCTCAGTTTCAGTGGAATAGCAGTAGAGTATACAACCAAACCCCAAAAGAGGGGCGGGGGCGGCGACTGTCGGAGGACTCAGAGAAAGGAATTTTACAGGTAAGATTTTACAAAAATTCCGTTTTCTCTTACGTCCTCCGACAGTCGCCGCCTCTTCATATTCGTCACATATGGGGACGTCCCAAAGCAGTGCAAACATGAGGTGTGGGAAACGCATCCGCGCCGAAAGGCAACGCAGTCTCCGCATCAAAGAAAGGAACCTTACCAAAGGAAGGAAACCAGCTGGGCTACAGGAAAAACAAGTGCTCAACAGGAGCAACAACCCAGGAAAAGACAAATAACCAAGGGATAAAAAACTTATCCCAACAGCCAGAGGTCCCCAACAAGGGACCCTAGGGAATTGCCGCACTAAGAACCTTGCGGCCAAAGGAAGCATCCGCCGATGCCTGAACATCTACTTTGTAGAATTTTGTGAAAGTGTGCACGGTCGACCAGGTCGCCGCCTTACACACCTGGGCTACAGAAGCCCCATGACGACAGGCCCAAGACGTACTCAGAGATCTAGTAGAGTGCGCCTTCACAGGCACAGGGGGAACCTTCCCCTGCAAAGCATAGGCCTGTTCAATGGTCTGCCTGATCCATTTGGCGATGGTAGAGGCCGACGCCGCCATGCCCTTCCGAGGACCCTCTGGAAGAACAAACAAGGAATCCGTCTTTCGAAAAGACTCAGTCGATTTAAGGTAAACCCTTATCGTCCGAACAACATCCAAAGAATGTAATCTCACCTCCTTTGGATGTTTAGGCTTCGCGCACAGCGAAGGCAAGACAATATCCTCATTAAGATGGAATTCCGAAACTCGCTTCGGAAGAAAAGAAGGATTAGGTCACAAGACCACCTTATCCAAATGAACAACCAGATACGGAGACTTGCAGGACAAAGCTGCCAGCTCCGACACTCTGCGAGCCGAAGTGATCGCAACCAAAACGGCGACCTTTTTGGACAACATAGACAACGAGATCTCCCTGATCTGTTCAAAAGGAGCACGTTGTAACACAGATAGAACGAGATTCAAGTCCCAAGGGGGCAGAGGATCCCTCCTAGGAGGAACCAGATGCCGCACTCCCTGAACAAAAGTGCCAACCAAGGAGTTGGAAGCCACGGGACGTTGAAACAGAACGGCCAGCGCAGACACCTGACCCTTTATCGTAGCCAGCGCCAAACGCTGATCGACACCTGTTTGAAGGAAGGACAGCACTCGGGAAACCGAGTACGTGCGGGGTGAAAACCCCCTGGACTCACACCAGGCAAAATAGGCCTTCCAAGTAAGATAATAAACCTTCCCCGAGGAAGACTTCCTCGCGTTGATCAAGGTATGAACGAACTCTGGGGAGAGACCCTTCTCCTTCAGGACCTCGGTCTCAACAGCCAGGCCGTCAAAGCCAGCGACTGTAAAGCAGGATGGTATATCGGCCCTTGAGACAGGAGATCGTCTCGAAGAGGCAGACGCCACAGGGCGTCGACCGCCAGATTCACGAGGTCTGCGTACCAGGACCGGCGAGGCCAGTCCGGAGCCACAAGAATCACCGTGCTGCGTTCCGAGTTTAACCTGCGAAGGAACCTGGACAGCAACTGAATCGGTGGAAACGCGTACATCAGCTTGTACTGATGCCACGGGGCCACTAACGCGTCCGACGCATATGCCCGAGGGTCGCGCGTCCTTGCCACGAACCTTCTCACCTTGTTGAGACGAGACGCGAACAGGTCCACATCTGGAAGACCCCACTTCGCGCACAACATCTGGAAGACAGCCGGGTGGAGAGACCATTCCCCCTGATCCAGGGTCTGGCGACTCAGATAGTCCGCCTGCCAGTTCTCCACCCCTGGAATGTGAACCGCCGTTATCGCCGGGACATGAGTCTCGGCCCAAGACAGAATGTCGGCCACTTCTCGAGCCGCTCGGGCACTCCTGGTGCCCCCTTGGTGGTTGGTGTAGGCCACCGCCGTGGCATTGTCCGTCTGCACCCGAACCGGGCAGCCCTGCAGCCGGTCCGTCCAGCGATGAAGACAGAGATTTATCGCACGCAATTCCAGAATGTTGATCGGAAGGGAGGACTCCCCCTCCGACCAAGTCCCCTGGGCGGACAGAACGCCCAGAACACCACCCCAGCCCGACAGGCTGGCATCCGTAGTGATTACCGTCCACGAGATAGGACGAAACGACTTGCCCCCGGACACCATCGGGGACTGGAGCCACCACAGAAGGTCTCTTCTGGTGCGATGACTCAACGAGATTTGAAGATCCAGAGATTGAGGTCGCCCGTCCCACATGGACAGGATCTCCGCTTGGAGACCCCGCGTGTGAAACTGGGCGAAGGGAATCGCCTCGAAGGCCGAGACCATCAATCCCAGACATCTCATGCACGTCCGCAGAGACGAGTGCGGAACGTCCCTGAGGGACCTGACTTCCTCCTGAAGAGTTCTGAGTTTGTCTTCCGGCAGGAAGACCTTCGCCTGCACCGAGTCCAGAATCATTCCCAGGTAGGGAAGACGAACCGACGGACTCAGTGTCGACTTGGGAAAATTTATCGTCCAACCAAACTCCTGCAGAGTTTGCATCGTGACAGACAGGTCCTTCTCCAGACCCTGGCTGGTCGCAGACCGAACCAGAATGTCGTCCAGATACCCCAGGACAGAAATGCCCTGGGCCCTCAATAATGCCAGAACCGGTGCAAGCACCTTGGTGAAGACCCACGGAGCCGAGGCGAGACCAAAAGGCAACGCCACGAACTGGTAGTGATCCTCCGCAATGGCGAATCGAAGGTACCTCTGGTGACCCTCGAAAATGGGGATGTGAAGATACGCATCCTTCAAATCGATGGAGGCCATGAATTCCCCCGGAACCAGGGCAGCCACCACCGACCGCAGGGATTCCATGCGGAACTTGCGAACCCGCACAGAGCGGTTCAGAGCCTTCAAGTCCAGAATTGGATGAACCTTGCCCTCCTTTCTGGGCACGGTGAACAGATTGGAATAAAACCCCCGAAATCTGTCCCGATGAGGCACCGGAACCACCACTCCCTGAGCCCTCAGGTCCCTCACCGCCAGGTGCAGGTCCCGTAAACGCTCTGGAGACAGTTGAAGATTTGAGGAAAAAAATCTGCTCTCCGGCCGAGAGAGAAACTCGATCTTGTAACCAGATCGAACGATCTCCTGAACCCATCTGTCCCGCACGCGGGCCAACCAGGGCTGAAGAAAACCGAGCAAGCGTCCCCCCACCCCAAAACTGGGTGAGGGCGCCCCTTCAGGCCGCACTGTTATGGGCTGCGGATCTGGATTGACCGGACTTCTGTTTTCCAGACCAGGGCTTCTTCTGAGAGCCTTGACCTTTGAACGGTTTGCACTTTTAGTGCGACCGAAAGGCACGAAAGGACCCCTGAGGGGGCCGAAAATAGCATGCCTCTTCCCAGAAGCCCCCTTAGCCTTGGGGAAATGGGGCAAGAGAGTGCTCTTACCTCCGGTGATCCCCTTAATCAACACATCCAAGGACTCCCCAAAAAGGCGAGACCCATCATAAGGCAGATTGGCTAAGGTCTTACGTGAAGATTGGTCCACCGACCAACATTTCAACCAAACCAGGCGGCGAGACAACACCGCCACGCTGTGCACACGTGCAGCCAACGGGACTAGGTCCAAGTCCGCATCACACAGATACATGACACCCTGGTGGATTTGATCCACCATATCCAGGGTTGCCGGCGAGGCCGAATCGGCCACTAGGACGCGCCTAAGCATCTGCGTCCAACTTGCGACAGCCTGGGCCGCCATGAGAGAGGCAAACAGAGCCTTTAGCATAGAACCCGTAACAGAATAAGTATGACGGGCAAGAGACTCCAATCTCCTATCCGTGGCATCACGGAACACAGGGGAATCCTCTGCAGGAATCGCAGTGGATTTGTTTAAAACCGCAATTGCGTGATCCACTGGGGGCGGCACACACCACCTTTCATCAGTGGAAGGCGAGAAAGGATAACGCAGCTTGAACCTACTTGGTACAGCAAAAGGTTTGCGTAGATTGCGCCATTGTTCCTTAACAGCGCGCTGAAAATCATCATTGCAGGGAAAAACCTGCGGCGTCCTGCGTTTCCTCTGCGTCCCATAAGCCGCCAAGGCAGCGGGGGGACACACTTCATCCTGCAAACGCAGCGTTTGTTTTATGGAAGCAATCAATTCATCCATGATTGCAAGCTCTTCAGGCGAGCCAGGGGGAGAATTATCAACCCCTTCAACTTCAGCCTCCACCTCGGACCCCACTAGATCCAGGGAGGAGCGGGACCCCGATAAGGAGGCCCCCGCCATAACAGCCCCATCACCTTCACCCTCAGAATCAGAGGAAAGAGAAACTCTGGGTCTTTTAGTAGATTGAGCAGCCACCAGCATCTGCACCTGAGCAGCAAGGCCAGCCACAATAGTGGCTAAATCCCCCCCTGGGGGGGAAACAGCGGTCCCCTGGCTTTCCACCAAGGCGGTAGGAAATTTGCCCTCCTGAGAATCCATTGCCCCAATTACAAATGCCGGATAATAAAGGGTTAACTGCCCCTTTAACAAGCGCGGCGAGCGCAGCCCACCGCACCACACACAAGCACAATGAGACCCCCACTGGAACAATAAAACGGACACAGGCAATGGATAAGAAGGATATAACCTGAGGAGACCCTCGCTGCTGCTGCTGCCTCGATCGGTGTATCCTGGAGAAGAGGAAGTGATGCGGCCAGGGCGCTCTATTAAAGCCTATGGGAGGCTACAAGAAAATGGCCGCCATGCATGTAGAACATGCGGCCGGAGCGAGTGTAGGCAAAATGGCGCCGTTTGGCGCCGAAACCGCTGCTCCACAGTACAGTAATGCATACATGTCATCCATGTATAAAAAAACATGTTAGATCGCCGCAGCGATCGCTGTATAGTGCCCAAACATGCCACAAAACATGCCCCACAGCACACAGCGTCTCACACTGACAAGGCTGACACACACAGTGTCACACAGCTCCCCCCCCCTTGCAGCCCACAGCATGCAGCCGAGTGATAGGGAGACAAACAGTGTGAACAGAGGCAGGTTACACAGTCCCAGACTGACACCCCCCCAGACAGACAGGTCCCCACATAGATACACTTACCTCACAATGGCGTGGGGGACCCGCACAGGCGAACAAGCCGCTGCACATGAGGCAGGGAGAGTCGCATACAAGACGCACAGAATGGGGGTTAAGAAACCGCACAGCGTCCAGTGAGGTAGCCACCTCACCAATCATCCCTGCACCGAACAGGGATGGGTCGTTCACTGTGCCAGGAGCGTTACCTGGCTGAACGCTCGATGGCAGGCTGGGAAGCCACTGACCCACGACCTGCGACCAGGGGGATCAGCCCGAGACCCAGCCCGCATGATCCTCTTCATCCGAAGAACTAACTAATGCTGACAAAAAGAACAGCTAAGTAAAGGTAGAGAGAAAACTCAAACAAAAAATCAAAAAAGAAGAAAGAGTCTGGGGCACAAAGCCCCAG
The DNA here is from genome assembly GCF_965119305.1 of Pelophylax lessonae. Taxonomy (NCBI): domain Eukaryota; kingdom Metazoa; phylum Chordata; class Amphibia; order Anura; family Ranidae; genus Pelophylax; species Pelophylax lessonae. The sequence goes on along the minus strand of NW_028119920.1, from coordinate 75,631 downwards.
CACAGAGAGAGCCAGCCACTCCTGACAAGCTAGACATTGAAACTGAGATATGGTTGCAGGAAGTAGGAGGGTATTGACTGAGGGGACCACCCCTTGAGGGTGGGATATGTTAAAAGCTTTAATGTTAAAATATTCTGTTGCCTAGCTACTCCTTCGGAGCAAAGTCTAATACCCCATATGTGACGAATATGAAGAGGCGGCGACTGTCGGAGCACGTAAGAGAAACACCGTTTTATAAAATTTTTTCTATTCCGCTATTCAATATACACCCTTTTGGAGTGTAAAAAATTAAATTACGGCATAGTCTGTATTGGTACGTGTGAGATACTCCTTTTAAATTTGTTTGGCGCATCTCCTTCCACCGCCGAGGATTGCAGGGCGCTTCAGTTTGCCTCCTGTTCCGAACTCCACCTACTTCTCTTCCTCATCCTCCCTTTAGGGTACAAAAAATTGTAATCGGGGCCTAGTCTGTGTTTGTACGTGTGAGATACACTTTTTTTCTATTCCGCTATTCAATATACACCCTTTTGGGATGAAAAACATTAAATTGCGGCATACTTTGCATATTTGACTGTGAGATACACCTGTTGTATTTGTATACTGTTTTTCTATTCCGCTATTTAATAAACACCCTTTTGGGGTAAAATAAATTAAATTGCGGCATGGTTCGCATATTTGACTGTGAGATACACCCGTGCGATACTGTTGTTTTGTTCCGCTATTCAATAAACACCTTTCTAGGGCAAGATCATAAATTACAGAAATATGAGGAGACCGTCAAATAGGGGCCGTGGCCTGGGTCGTGGTGCTGCTGGTAGAGCTCCTGTTGCAAGGAGAGGACGTAGTCGATCTGTGCCAGCTACACGCACAAGTGAAACACCTTCCTCAAGTGTGAGTAGGCGACAGAACCTGCAGCAGTATTTGGTAGGGCATCATGCGCCTCTAGAAGTGATGAGGTCAGAACAAGTAGAGGCGATAGTAGATTGGTTTGCTGCTGATAGTGCCTCCAGTTCCTTCACATTGTCTCCCACCCAGTCTCCTGCAGAAAGGTCAGAGTTGGCACCTGCAGCCGATGTCCAACCGTCTTTCACCTCACCCCCTTGCAAATCAGGCAAGCAGTCTGAGCCCCAAGTCATGCAGCAGTCTCTTCTTCTTTTTGATGACTCTGTCAGCAGGGTTTCCCAGGGCCATCCACCTAGCCCTGCCCCAGAAATGGAAGAGATTGAGTGCAGCGATGCCCAACCACTTATTTCTCAAGATGAGTACATGGAAGGACCATCGCAGCTCGTCTCCGATGATGACGAAACGCAGGTGCCAACTGCTGCGGCAGAATTGTGGAGACCGACAAGGAGGGCAGGGGTGAAGACTGAGTGGAAGATGATGTGGAGGACGATGAGGTCCTTGACCCCACATGGAATGAAGGTCATGCAGGTGACCTGAGTAGTTTGGAGGAAGAGGCGGTGGTCGCAAAGAGCCACCGGCAAAGCAGAAGAAGGAGCAGGGTGCAGAAGCGGAGCGGCCGTTCCCTAGACACTACGCCTGCTACTGCCCAAAGCAGCAAGGGAATGAGCGCACCAAAGCCAGCTCAAAGGAGTTCTCTAGCGTGGAAGTTCTTCAGAAAATGTGCTGATGACAGGACACGAGTGGTTTGCACCCTGTGCAATCAGAGCCTGAAGCGAGGCATAAACCTTCTCAACCTGAGCACAACCTGCATGATCAGGCATCTAAGTGCAAAGCACGAGCTGCAGTGGAGTAGACTCCTTCAAAACCAAGAAAGGTCTCTGGCTCCTCCTGCTTCCTCTTCTGCTGCAGTCTCGGCCTCTTCATCCACCTCTGTAGTGATACCGGCACCTGCCACCTCGCAAACAGATGATCTGTCAGCAACACCACCACCTGGGTCACCAACCATCTCCACAATGTCCCGTGGAAGCGTTCAGCTTTCCATCTCCCAAACACTTCAGAGGAAGAGGAAGTACCCCCCTACCCACCCGCGATCCCTGGCCCTGAATGCCAGCATTTCAAAATTCTTGGCCTTTGAAATGCTGTCATTCTGTCTGGTGGAGACGCACAGTTTTAAAAGCCTTATGTCGGTGGCTGTCCCACAGTACGTCGTGCCAAGCCGCCACTACTTTTTCAGGCAAGCCATCCCTTCCCTGCACAACCAAGTGGGGGAAAAATCAGGTGTGCACTGCGCAACGCTATCTGTGCCAAGGTCCACCTAACTACCGATACGTGGACCAGTAAGCACGGTCAGGGGCGTTATATCTCCCTAACGGCACACTGGGTAAATGCAGTGGCGGATGGGCCTGAGGCGGATAGCAATTTGGCGCATGTCCTTCCACCACCGAGGATTGCAGGGCGCTTCAGTTTGCCTCCTGTTCCTAACTCCTCCTACTCCGCTTCCTCATCCTCTACCGCCTCCTCATCCGGTCAGTGTAACACCTTCACCACCAACTTCAGCACAGCCAGGGGTAAACGACAGCAGGCAGTTTTAAAACTTGCCTGTTTGGGGGAAAAAAACCACACACCGCGCAGGAGTTGTGGAGGAGCATGGAACAGCAGACAAATGAGTGGTTGCTGCCAGCGAGCCTCAAGCCCGGCCTGGTGGTGTGCGATAACGGGCGAATTCTCATAGCAGCTCTGGGCCTAGCCGGTGTGACGCAAATCCCTTGCCTGGCGCATGTGCTGAATTTGGTGGTGCAGAGGTTCCTTAAAAATTACCCCGATATGTCAGAGCTGCTGCAGAAAGTGCGGGCCGTCTGTGCGCACTTTCGGCGTTCTCACCCTGCTGCTGCTCGCCTGTCAGCGCTGCAGCGTAACTTCGGCCTTCCCGCTCACCGCCTCATATGTGACGTGCCCACAAGGTGGAACTCCACCTTGCACATGCTGGAAAGACTGTGCGAGCAGCAGCAGGCCATAGTGGAGTTTCAGCTGCAGCACGCACGTGTGAGTCGCTCTGCGGAACAGCACCACTTCACCACCAATAACTGGGCCTCCATACGAGACCTGTGTGCCTTGTTGTGCTGTTTTGAGTACTCCACCAACATGGCCAGTGCCGATGACGCCGTTGTCAGCTTAACTATCCCACTTCTATGCCTCCTTCAAAAAACGATTCGGGCGATGATGGAAGAGGATGTGGCACAGGATGAGGAGGAGGAGGATGAAGAGGTAACATTTTCAAGGCTTTCAGGGCAGTCATTCGCAAGTGGCTCCGAGGGTGGGTTCCTGCACCCACAAACGCCAGGGACACAATTGTCCAGCAGGGGCACAGTTCTGGAGGATGAGGAGGAGGAGATGGAGGAGAAGATGGAACCATGTTCACAGCAGGGTGGCACCCAGGCCAGCTCATGGTCATCACTGGTGCGTGGCTGGGGGGATACAGAGGACACAGACGATACACCTCCCACAGAGGACAGCCTTTCTTTGCCTCTGGGCAGCCTGACACACATGAGCGATTACATGCTGCAGTGTCTCCACAATGACCGCCGAGTTGCCCATATTCTAACTTGTGCTGATTACTGGGTGGCCACGCTGCTGGATCCCTGTTACAAGGACAACGTACCGTCCTTAATTCACTCACTGGAGCGCGATCGCAAGATGCGCGAGTACAAGCGCAAGCTGGTAGATGCGATGCTGCTGGCATTCCCACCTGACAGCGGGGCCACAGTGGAAGCACAAGGCCAAGGCGGAGGAGGAGGAGGAAGAGGTCGCCAACGCAACCAGGGCACCGCCAGCACCTCAGAAGGCAGGGTTAGCATGGCCGAAATGTGGAAAAGCTTTGTCAGCACGCCACAACAAATAGCAGCACCAGCAGCTCATATGGAACGTCTTAGCAGGAGGCAGCATTTCACCAACATGATGGAGCAGTATGTGTGCACACGCCTACATGTCATGAATGACGGGTCTGTCCCCTTCAACTTCTGGGTCTCCAAATTGGGCACATGGCCTGAGCTTGCCCTTTACGCCTTGGAGGTGCTGGCGTGCCCTGCAGCCAGTGTATTATCTGAACGTGTATTTAGCGCGGCTGGGGGTGTTACCACAGACAAGCGCAGCCGCCTGTCCAGAGACAATGTGGACAAGCTCACGTTCATTAAAATGAACCAGGCATGGATCCCACAGGACTTTTCCGTACCTTGTGCAGAATAGAGATGGATACCAACCTTACCCAGCCATTGTTATATTTTTGATCTTTCTCACTCTTTTGGGGTGTACCCTCATTTAAAATGACTGAAAAAAAGCACCTCAACCTCCCTCCTACTCCATATGGGCCTCGTCCTTCACAGATGAAGAAAATTGTTTTATTTTTCTGTTTTTTTTTGTTATTTTAAGTTATTTCCCTATCCACATTTGTTAGCAGAGCATTTGCCATGCTCTTAACTACGTTTTGCCGCCATTTGCAGCACTCTAGCCCTTTCCATTGGTGTTTTAGAGCCATTTTAGTGCCTGAAAGTTCGGGTCCCCATTGACTTCAATGGGGTTCGGTGTCCGGGTAAAGTTCGGAAAGAGTCCGGGACACGGACCCAGACTTTTTTTTCAAGTTCGGCCGAACCCGCCGAACACGGACATCCAGGTGTCCGCTCAACTCTAATGGGGACCACAACTCTTCCTCTTCACGCTCATCTACGGCCTGATCCAGCACTCTTCGTAGGGCACGCTCCAGGAAGAAGACATATGGGATGATGTCGCTGATGGTGCCTTCGGTGCGACTGACTAGGTTTTTCACCTCTTCAAAAGGACGCATGAGCCTCAGGCATTGCGCAGGAGCGTCCAGTAACGTGGCAAAAAAATACCCAGCTCCGCCGAGGCTGTCCTAGCACCCTAGTCATACAAATACTCGTTGATGGCTTTTTCTTGTTGGAGAAGGCGGTCGAACATTTGAAGTGTTGAATTCCAACTTGTCGGGCTGTCGCAAATAAAGCACCTCACTGGCATGTTGTTTCGCCGCTGAATATCTGAAAAGTGCGCCATGGCCGTGTAGGAACGCCTGAAATGGCCACACATCTTCCTGTAAGCCTGGGTACTTATGCACAAAGTGTTGTACAATCAGATTCAACACATGTGCCATGCACGGCACATGTGTCAACTTGCCCAAATTCAATGCCACCAACAAATTGCTTCCGTTGTCACACACCACTTTGCCGACCTCCAGTTGGTGCGGGGTCAGCCACTGATCCACCTGTGCGTTCAGGGCGGACAGTAGTGCTGGTCCGGTGTGACTCTTTGCTTTCAGGCAAGTCAACCCCAAGATGGCGTGACACTGTCGTATCTGGCATGTGGAGTAGCCCCTGGGGAGCTGGGGGGGTGCAGTTGGTGAGGAGCAAGACGCAACAGCAGAAGAGGACTCAGCTGAGGAGGTTAGCAAAGAGGATGGAGTAGGAGGAGTAGAGGAGGTGGCAGCAGGCCTGCCTGCAAGTCGTGGCGGTGTCACCAACTCCTCTGCAGAGCCACGCATTCCATGCTTGGCAGCCGCCAGCAGGTTTACCCAATGCGCAGTGTAAGTGATATACCTGCCCTGACCGTGCTTTGCAGACCAGGTATCAGTGGTCAGATGGACCCTTTCCCCAACACTGTGTGCCAGACATGACATGACTTCCTTTTCCACAATACAGGTCGGGGATTGCCTTTTGTGAAAAAATTTTTTGGCCGGGTACCTTCCACTGCGGTGTCCCAATAACTACAAATTTTTTGAAGGCCTCAGACTCCACCAGCTTGTATGGTAAAAGCTGGCGGGCTAAAAGTTCCGACAAGCCAGCTGTCAGACGCAGGGCAAGGGGGTGCCCTGGGGTGCAAGGGGGTGACTCTGTGACATTGGCTTCTTATGCCCCATACACACGTGCAGATTATCTGCAGACTTTTGTCTGCAGACTTACCTTTTCTATGTAGTGCAAGGGCCTGCCGGATTGCATACAAATTGAAAGTGTTTAGGTTTGACCTCATATTATATGGTTTTGGTAAGTCTGCAGACAAAAGTCTGCAGATAATCTGCACGTGTGTATGGGGCATTACGCTCAAACATTTCCTTGACAGACACCTTACTGTGGGCAGATGAGCAGGAACTGCTGAAGGTGAGAGGCGGAGTGGCGGGTTGTTGATAGGGGGCAAGGAGGACAGCAGTGGTTGATGTGGCTGAAGATGCTGGACCAGGAGGAGGATGGTGGCTTTGAGTTTGTGTGCTGCTTGTACTCATGTGTTGATCCCATAAGCGTTTGTGATGTGAGATCATGTGCCTTCGCAAAGCAGTTGTACCTAGGTGGGTGTTGGACTTCCCACGACTCAGTTTCTTTTGGCACAGGTTGCAAATGGCATCGCTGTTATCAGAGGCAGACACACAAAAAAAATGCCACACTGCTGAGCTTTGCAATGACGGCATTCTGGTGGTGGCAACAGCTTGCATTGATTGGCGTGCTGCCTGGCTGACCCCGGGTGCCAATACATGCTGTCTGACTGTGCCACTAGCTCCTTGCGATGACCTCCCCCTGCTTCCAACTTGTCTCCTCCTCCTCTCTGTCTCCCCATCTGAACTTTCCCCCTCTTCTTCTCTTCGAGCAGGCACCCAGGTGACATCCACAGACACATCGTCGTCATCAGCCGCTTCACTTGACAACTCAGCAAAGGCAGCAGCAGGTACAACATCATCATCATCACAATGTACGTCCATGTGTATAATGCTGCCTGACTGAGACATATCCCCGTTATCTACATCCTCTGGCACTAATGGTTGCGCATCACTCATTTCTTCCAACTGATGTGTAAATAACTCCTCTGACAGATCAAGTGAAGCGGCTGTGGTGCTAGTGTCGGTGGTGCCGGCGGGTGGGCGAGTGGTAAATTGAGAGGTGCCCGAAGCTGAGCTGGAGGAGGATGGTGCATCAAGGTTCCGAGTGGAAGCTGTAGAAGATTGGGTGTCCTGTGTAAGCCAGTCAACTATGCCCTCAGAATTTTTTGAGTTCAGGGTACGTGGCCTGCCTCTGCCTGTCATTTTTTTTAGATTAGTGGTACTATGCATGGAAGGTGCTGTGCCACCCTATATGAGTGTTGGGCAGTGGGTATAGTACAGTCTGGACCTGACACTCACTGGCAGGCAACTGCAATTATAAAAAATAAATTATTTTTTAATTTGCAAGGTGCTGTGCCACCGTATATGAGTGGTGGGCACTGCAGTGGGCACAGTACAGTCTGTGGACCTGACACTCACTGGCAGGCAACTGCAATTATAAAAAATAAATTATCTTTTAATTTGCAAGGTGCTGTGCCACCGTATATATATATATGAGTGGTGGGCACTGCAGTGGGCACAGTACAGTCTGTGGACCTGACACTCACTGGCAGGCAACTGCAATTATAAAAAATAAATTGTTTCTGGTTTCGTGACCAAGCACATGATAACCCACAGAACTTGCAGGCTCCATGAGTTCATTGAATATGCACGCCACGCTGAGCGTCATTTTCAATTAAAAAATAAAACAAGAAAGGAAAAGTTTTAATTGTAGAGGAAGATACTGATGCATATGTCATTGAAAAAGGTACCGGGAAGGTAAGAAGGCCCCAACGGAGACCTCGTATCAAGGATTACGAGGGTAGGAAGGAAATAGGGGAATGTTTTTTGTGTGGTAAAAAGGGCCACATGGCAAGAGAGTGTAAGTCAAGGAGAGATGAAGAGAGAGAGGAGAAAGCATGACTAGTGGAAAAGGAAGAATGAAATAGAATGTATCAAGAATGTAATAGATTCAGGAGAACTTGACATGTTGGACATATGCAATGTGGAAATGTATTTACAAAATGAGATAAAACCAGTAATAACACTGTACAAGGAAAATAAATTACCTTTTTGTGTGACACGGGGGCATGTAAAACTTTGATTCACCCTCAGTATTTACCTGAAGGGATCAAAAGAAAAGGAACATTTTTTGTAAAATCAGGGAGTGGTGTAATATGTGAAGAAGATGTGTCTGAAAAACTTCTTGTAGAGGACCCACAAACAAAAAGAAAAACAGAATGTAAAACTGTGATATCTAAAAAAGTGTCCGATTAACCTATTGGGCAGGGACTTGCTGCATGCACTAGACATTTCAGTTATATCAGCAGAGGGGGGTTTGAGAGCCCACCGAGCCTGTGGAACATACAGTATGTGATGAAGACTGACAGTGAACCTTATTACTGGTACAGCTTGGACTTAAGTTCCACAGGTCCAGGAAGCATGCAGCAACCCCTTCTCAAAATAGCAGAAGAAAAGGTTAAAGGGAAAAGCTATGAGGTTCAACATAATTTACACTGCACTATGTATTTTAAACATTCCATAGGAACTGATGTTGATTATGAAAGAAAATTGGGTAAATTTTCAGGGGTCAGAATTACGTTGAAAACATTATACTGGGATCAGGAGGGAAACAGCGTGGCCACCTGTCTCCTTGCTGATGAGATATTCAAGTTACATAGGGGAAGAATTGTACCCCATGTATCAATTACTTGGAATGTCTCATAAGATTGGTATGAGTTAGGGGAACTTTTGACCGACTGGGTACATATGACACCTGAACAACAGAAAATAAAGGGAATCCAGTCTTTCAACCTTAATTGGGTCACACAATGTACTCCAGGAGTGCACCTTTCATGAGGTTACTACGACAAGGAATGACTATTCCTCTTGACCCAGGAGGAAGAGGATGCATTGAAAGACATCCCCGACTATCTTTGGTCAAAAGGAAAGACTGATGTTGGACTGATCAAAACGGCAACTGAAGTACAAATCACCCCTAAAAGTACTATGAGACCCTATCAAAAACAATACCCCTTAAGAAAAGATGCAGAAGCTGGGGTGGATCCTGTAATTAAAGAATTGTTGGATAGAGGTATAATCATAGATTGTCCAGATTCGCCCTGTAATACACCATTGTTCCCTGTTTAGAAAACCACAGGGAGGGTGGAGGCTTGTTCAGGACCTACAGGCAGTAAATAAGGCTGTGGTGCCACGGGCCCCAGTTGTGCCTGACCCCCATGTCCTCCTGAACGATCTTCAGCCTGAGAACAGAGTATTCTCTGTTATTGATATAGGTAACGCATTCTTTTCAATATCTTTGCATAAAGATAGTTCTGGTTTGCATTTACTTATAAGCAAAAAAAGTATACACATACGCGATTACCGCAAGGGTATTGTGAAAGTCCCACAATTTTCTCACAAGAAATGTCCAACAACTTGTCCAGGTTTACACCTCCCTGTGACAGCCAAATACTTCTGTACGTGGATGACATATTGGTGGCATCTCCTACAGAATTAAGCTGCCAAAGAGATACGCTGGCCCTGTTGTCCTTTCTTGCTGAGCAGGGACACAAGGTCAGTAAATATAAGTTGCAGCTTTGGAAGACACAGGTGAAGTACTTAGGATATACTATATCACAGGAAGGTAGGCATCTGGATGACGGCCGTAAGACGGCTATACTTCAGGTTCCTAGACCACGCACTAAGAAGGAAATTATGTCTTTTCTTGGGATGGCTAATTTTTGCAGGTCTTGGATAGCAAACTATGCAACAGAAATAGCTCCCTTAGCTGAACTGATTCATAGCACTACAATGTCAGCTAGAGACAAAATACAATGGACTTCAGGGGCAGAGAAAGCCTTTACTAAGATTAAACAATTGATTGTGGGGTCAGCGGGTTCTTGGATTTCCCAACTACAAAAAGACTTTCTATCAAACAGTAGATTGTAAGGATGGGTATATGACCTCTGTCTTCACTCAGGAATATGGTGACAAGCACAAACCAATTGCATTTTACTCTACCAGGTTGGATCCAGTGGCACATAGTTTACCCCACTGTGTCCAAGCTGTTGTAGCAGCCCTGATGGCCATTAAGTCTTCAGCCACGATAGTTCTCTTTCACCCCCTCGTCTTGAGGGTTCCACATGCCATTTCAGTAGTTTTGCTGCAGGACAAAATTTCCTACTTGTCTCCAGCAAGGCATCTGTCATGCATGACCACTCTTTTAGGGCAACCCCATATTACCATTGAAAGATGTACTACACTGAACCCTTCCACACTTATGCCTACACCTGTTGAAGGAGAGCCACACGATTGTATAGCTCAAATTGATGAAAGAATACTTCCAAGAAAAGATCTCACAGATGTACCACTTGATAATGCTGATGTTACATATTTTGTTGATGGATCCAGCAAAAAGAATGATATAGGAACAAACCAAACGGGCTATGTCGTGGTAAGACATAACCAGATTGTTGAAACAGGTAAATTACCCAGTTTCTATTCAGCTCAACAAGCAGATATCATAGCGTTAACCAGGGCATGTGACCTGGGTAAAGGGAAAAAGGTGAACATATATACAGATAGTCAGTATGCTTTCTCCACTATACATGTATTCACACAACAATGGAAAAATAGGGGCATGGTCACATCAACAGGCAAACCTATCCAACATAGGGACCTCATCTTAGCCTTACTAGACAGTGTACAGAAGCCAGCTCAAGTAGCTATATGTAAGTGTGCAGCCCATAAGAAAGGGACAGATCCTATCACACAAGGGAATGCCTTAGCAGACAAGGCAGCGAAAGAGGCAGCTGGAGGTAAACAGGAAACAAACTCCTATCTTGCTAAACCAGTAGAAATACAGAAAACAATAGATGAGACCTGGCTGACAGAAATGCAGAGAACAGCACCTGAAAGCGAAAAACAAAAATGGTTATCAAAAGGAGCGACACAGGCGAAAGGTATCTACACAAGTACTGAAGGCAAACCTATCTTGCCTTCCTCCTTGTTTAGATATGCAGCCTTATTGAGCCATGGGCAAAGCCATGTCTCAAAAGGGGGGATGGTACAGATGGTTAACAAAGTGTTCACAACGTATGGTTTCACTAATTACTCAAAACATTTTTGTTTGACATGTTCAACCTGCAATAGGTATCATGTGCAGGGAGCATTTAGACCTCTACGAGGTCGGTTCCCTAAGCCTCCTTACCCCTTTCACACGATTTGTATGGATTTTATTGAACTGAACAAATGCAAAAATAAGAAATTTTGCCTAATAATAGTTGATTTATACACGAAATGGGTGGAAAGATTTCCCCTGACACTCCCTGATGGGCAGTTAGTGGCCAAGGTAATCATAAAGGGAATAGTTCCCAGGTTTGGGATCCCTTCCATCATTTACAGTGATAATGGTTCTCATTTTGTGAATCAGACAATACAGCAAATCAGCAAATGGTACATGTAACGGAACAGGGCACCCCTGACTGGGTACCTCCATTGACAGATGCTCCTAGTGCTTCCCGAGGGGCTCCAAGCACTCCACCAGACACCGTAACTACTTCAGACCCCACGAACAGCCGCAGCTTGGTTAGGGTCTCACAATCTCCTACCCACCCTGGACCTACGACAAGGCTCCAGGTTCCTGTGGGTGAACCTCCTTTCCCCAGAGAGTGCAGCACGAACAAGCTCTTACACAAGCTCTTACAAGAACTTAGTGATTCTCTAAGGGAGTATGGAGGACCATAGCAATCCCTTACTGCAGATTCCCCCAATAAGACTCTAGATTGAGGGTGAATAACTAATTTCCTTCTTCTTTATTGAACAGACTTATATACAGTTTTCACCCACAAGGTTACCACCCAGGTGGACCTTGTTGAAGACTGGACGTGATATTCACAATCCAATAGGAACAGAGTTTTACACTCTCATACAGTATACACAAAAATATACAATGTGGGACAATCCCCCCTCCCCCTTAGCATCCAAACCACATACCTATAAGTTTCTCTTAAGGCAGACAGACAGAACAATGGGAGGTCATTAACACTTAACAATGCGAAAGGGCAATCCACATTCCCTCCCAATACACAACAAAAGGAAAACCTGTCTGACATTGAAAGATATGTAATATACACAGCATTTAGGAAGAACAGATTTCATGGCAAATGGGAATAAATCTTTATACTCCTATATGGAGATATGGCTGGCAAATATGTCCGTCCCATCTGAAGCAATTCAAACCATTAATCCTCTGTCTTCAACTTCCAGTGACGGTGAGTACTGTCACATATCTTCCCCCCAAAGTAGACAAACCAGGTACCAGACCTACAATCGGTCAGTGCCTGAGTTAGTCGGGTAACAAGTCCCAAAGAGTCAATCCTTCATGGCAGCTTCCTTGACAAAATGCCACATAGTTTGTAAGTTTGTCTTGGCAAGGCGCATGGAGCTCTCATAGCCGATCAGCCTGTGAAAGTCTGGTTTGGGCAGGCCAGACTGGGCTTCTTGGGTACCCTGTGTCCCTGTAAGACACAGGGTGATTTAGACATAAGAGCAGCCTAGCAGGCTGAGAGAAGAACTTTCCAACCTGTAACACTCATGCGTTTTTTGTTAATGAATGGATTTGCAGCTGCAGAATTGTTACACTCAGTAGTCGTGTAGAGATTCTGTTGAACAACATATCCAACTCTCAGGACTTCATCACCGTGCACAGCCTGTTATGCAATATACATACACTCAATATGATGTTCCTGGAGTGATAGAATATATGATAGTATAGAGGTGAGAGACAGGCGATAGTATGGTGAGCACTCAGTAATAGTATTCAGGAGAGTGGTAGGTGATGGTAGTATGCAGATAGGTTCTAGCAATCATGTATAGTACAGATGGTAGGGGACAGCAGAATGTATACAAGATAGAGTAACCTAGTGCAATGATAGATGATGGTAGTCCCAAGAGCTAACAATCTTATGCAGATGATAGGAATAGATTAGATAGTAATAGTCTTTGTAATATGCAGTAGATGATAGTGAAAGTATAGGTTAGGAAGGAATCCCCTGTGGGGTACTTATCACTAGATAGTTAGTAGTAGCAAGGTCCAGTAGTAAGGAGTGATCCGGTAGCGAGATACGGGATCGGCAGCGAGGTTCCGGTTCAGTTCAGGCAAAGGGTATAGCTAGAAGCTCCGGCAGCACAAGACAAGGTAAGGTGAACATGCGGTTTGATCGAGCAATGAGTGAGAGCAAACCGCCGATTGAAATAACCGCTCATAGCGGCGCTCGGCGATGATGTCATTGCCCTTAAAGGTGTATGCGTTCCATTTGGATAGCAAGATGGGACGCAATGGGAGGAGAGAAATGGAAATAAGGGTACCATAGGTACCAGAACATTACAGTACCCCCCCCCCCTTAAGGCCGGCTCCGGAAGGCCTCTAGAACTGTTTTTTCCGGGTATTTTGAGTGGAAATGGCGAATCAGTCTAGGGGCATGTATATCGGATATATCCAGCCAGGTGTCGTCTTGGGGCCCATAGTTCTTCCATCGTACTAGATATTGGAGTCTTCTTCTATGGATACGAGAATCCAGAATCTCCTTTATCTCAAATTCTTCTCCGCCTTCAACTTGTACAGGAGGTGGAGGTGAGATGGTAGGCCTTATTCCTTGGTTAGGAACATGGGGCTTTAGTAGCGACACATGGAAGATGGGATGTATCTTGAGGTCTGTTGGTAATGTGAGTTGTACTGCAGCTTTTCCAATAAGCTTCTCTATTGGGAAAGGTCCCAGGAATAACGGTCCAAGTTTTTTACTAGGGATCTTTAATCTCAGATTTTTTGTAGAAAGCCAGACAAGATCCCCAATGGCATATTGGGGAGAGGGTTTCCTACGAAGGTCATAGTACCTCTTTTGTTGACTATGAGCATGTGAGATGGTGGTGTTGAGCAAACCCAGGGAATCCTTTATTTGGGTAAGATAATCAGAAGCCACTGGATTACTTGATGGCAAGATACGTGGTGGAAGAAGTGTGGGATAAAACCCATAGTTTAAGTAGAATGGACTTTGTTTAGTAGTGCTGTGGGTCGTGTTGTTATAGGCGAATTCCGCCAGCGGGAGGAGGTCCACCCAATCGTCCTGTAGATATGAAGTATAGCAACGTAGATATTGCTCAATGCACTGGTTAACTCTCTCTGTCTGTCCGTTGGTCTGAGGGTGGTAAGGAGAGGTAAGTTTTCGCTCTATTCGTAGTATCTGACATAGAGCTTGCCAAAACTTCGAGATGAACTGTGAACCACGGTCAGACAGAAGTGTTTTTGGAATACCATGTAACTTAAAGACATGTTTCACAAGTAATTCCGCTGTTTGTTTGGATGAAGGTAGTCTTCGGATAGGAGTGAAATGTGCCATCTTGGTCAGATGGTCCACTGACACTAAAATGGTGTTGAATCCTTTGGAAGGTGGTAGTTCCACTATAAAGTCTAAGGATACCACTTCCCATGGAACCTGGGGTATTGGTAAACTACAAAGTAGACCCGATGGTTTTGTAGTATCAATTTTGGACCTTGCACAGATGTCACAAGATGAAACGAACTTTTGTACGGTCGTCTTCATGTCAGGCCACCAAAACTGCCTAGTAAGTAGATTGAATGTTTTAGTCATACCCATATGTCCTGCCATAGGTACATCATGCAACAATTCCAAGATCTTGGTTCGCATAGTAGGGGGTATGTATAATTTGTCGTTGTAGTAGAGGAAGCCTTCTGCATCAGCATTTAATTTTGGTGGAGGTGAATCCAGTCCTATGCTGTGCAAAATCTCTTCCTTCAGGGAACGGACAACACCGATAATACGTTCATGGGGTATTATAGGAACTGAGGGAACCTCGGCGTAGCCATCCTCGGTTAATCGTGAAAGCGCATCCGCTTTTTTATTTTTGTCTGCAGGCGTGTAGGTCACTAGAAAATTAAATCTCAAAAAGAATAACGACCATCGTACCTGCCGGTGGGAAAGAGTTCTATTAGTCTGAAGGTATTAAAGGTTTTTGTGATCATTATATATAAGGATTGGCAATCGAGTACCCTCAAGTAGATGTCGCCAATTCTCTAATGCCAGTTTTATGGCTAGTAACTCTTTTTCACCCACTGGGTAATTCACCTCGGGGCTGCTTAATGACTTTGAGAAGAAAGCAACTGGGTGAAGTGGTGAAGTGTTTGTTGGTCGTTGTGAGAGAACTGCTCCTACTGCCATATTTGACGCATCTACCTCCAAGATGTATTGAAGGGATGGGTCTGGATGGCGTAGTATGGGAGCAGAGGTAAAGCTTGATTTCAACAAGCAGAAAGCTCCATTTGCTTCTTCTGACCATTTGAATGTTTTTTTTGTACTTGTGAGTTGTGTGAGAGGTCTCACAATGGCAGAGAAGTTCTTAATGAACTTTCTATAGTAGTTAGAGAATCCGAGGAATCTTTGTAATGCTTTGCGAGTTGTTGGCACAGGCCAATCTAGAATACAGGATATTTTGCTCCTGTCCATTTTGATTCCATTTTTGGATATAATGTATCCTAGGAATAGTACCTCCTCTTTATGAAATAAACATTTTTTTGATTTAACATATAAGTTATGTGCAAGTAGTCTTGACAACACGAGTCTTACATGTTTTATGTGCTCAGGTAAGGAATGAGAATAAATAAGTATATCGTCCAAATATACTACAACACAAGCGTCAAGCAAGTCTCTGAATATATCATTTATAAATCGTTGGAAAGCTGCGGGAGCATTACACAACCCAAATGGCATCACGAGGTACTCGAACAGTCCGTATCTGGTTCTGAATGCTGTCTTCCATTCATCCCCGTCACGGATTTGAATTAAATTGTATGCCCCTTTTAGGTCCAATTTCGAAAAGTATGAAGCTCCGCGCACCTGTTCTATAAGTTCAAGATTTAGCGGTAAAGGATAACGATCCTTTATTGTAATGGTATTTAATTGTCTGAAATCAATAATAGGTCTGAGACTTGAATCCTTATTGCGGACAAAGAAGAGTCCTGCAGCAGTGGAGGAAGTAGAAGGTCTGATGAATCCTTTCGCCAAATTTTCATCCAAGTATTCCTTGAGATGAGAGAGTTCATCCTGTGAAAGAGGATAAACGTGACCGAAAGGTAATTTGCTATTAGGGAGTAGATCGATACAACAATCATAGTCCCTATGGGGAGGCAATATTTGAGCGTTTTTCTCAAGGAAGACCTCCGCCAAATCGTCATAACATGGTGGTATAATCTCCGACACCACAGACAGGATCCTTCCATATGATGAGAGGTTACACTAGGTTTCACAGTAGTGAGAAGAGAAGGTTAAAGTTCTTGTTTTCCAATCGATGATAGGTTGATGTATGTGTAACCAGGGGAGTCCCAAAATAATGGGAAAATGTGGTGAGGTCGGTACATCAAAAGTGGTGGTCTCCACATGGGATTTGTCAGCAGTGACGAGGAGTGCCTATGTCTGATTGGTGATGGGACCAGAGGATAACGGAATACCGTTAATGAAACTAACAGAGACAGGTTTAAGTTTTGAAATAATAGGTATTTTATTTAAGGTAACAAAACAAGTATCAATGTAGTTTCCACAAGATCCTGTGTCAATCATAGCCTTGGTGGTGATCCTAGTTTGGTCCCACTGTAATGTCAAATGAATAAAAAGATAAGGATTAGAAAAGGAAGTTGTTAGTCCCCTTAGCAAGACATTTGAACACTCACCCTCTTTTTTGCGGACAAGGGGACAGCCGCTTATCAAATGATCCGGGGATGCGCAGTACATGCAGAGATGTTCGGTTTTCCTC
Source organism: Pelophylax lessonae (assembly GCF_965119305.1). Lineage (NCBI taxonomy): Eukaryota > Metazoa > Chordata > Amphibia > Anura > Ranidae > Pelophylax > Pelophylax lessonae. The sequence continues at coordinate 59,049 of NW_028119920.1, read as the reverse complement.
CTGGCACGTTCGGAAAAGGTCAAAGGTGGACGTATCATTCCTACTTCCATAGGAGTAGGGTCAACAGGCGACATCTGAGAAGGTCTGGACAATGGTAATCCCATCTTCTCAGCCTTTCTTTCTCATAGTCGTCTGTCAATATTGACACTGGTCTGTATCAGGCCATCCAAGGTGTCAGGTAAATCCGCTCGGGCGAGCTCGTTTTTAACGGCTTCTGATAGGCAGAGTCTGAACTGCGTTCGCAAGGATGTGTCATTCCACCCTGAATCAAGGGACCATCTTTTTAAATCTGCCACAAAGTCCTCAACAGGTCTCCTTCCTTGTTTTAAAGCCCTCAATTGGGTATCAGCAGTACTCTGCTTATTGGGGTCTTCATATAAACTAGCGAGTTGCGCTAGGAATAAAGGATAGGAGTTAAGGAGTGGGTCATCTTTCTCAAAGAGAGAGTCTGCCCAGGCCCGGGGGTCACCCGTCAAATAGGAAATAGCGGTACAGACTTTGATTTGGTCGGTGGGATAGGTATGAGGTTTCAACAAGAAAAGCAATCGACATGCGTTTTTAAATTCACTAAATTTACTCCCATCACCAGTAAACACTAGAGGAGGGTTTACCTTAGGTTCACGGGGCTGGGCAGCAGAGAGCTGCGCAAGACGGCCAACCTGCTGTCTTAAAGCCTGATTTTCGTTTTTTACCTCTGTAAGAGCAAGTATCAATGCATCTACTTGTTGTTTTAGTTGCATTACTTGAGTGGACAAATCTGCTGAATCCATATTTTTTTTTTTAAGGCTCGATCAATCTGTAACGCTCATGCGTTTTTTGTTAATGAATGGATTTGCAGCTGCAGAATTGTTACACTCAGTAGTCGTGTAGAGATTCTGTTGAACAACATATCCAACTCTCAGGACTTCATCACCGTGCACAGCCTGTTATGCAATATACATACACTCAATATGATGTTCCTGGAGTGATAGAATATATGATAGTATAGAGGTGAGAGACAGGCGATAGTATGGTGAGCACTCAGTAATAGTATTCAGGAGAGTGGTAGGTGATGGTAGTATGCAGATAGGTTCTAGCAATCATGTATAGTACAGATGATAGGGGACAGCAGAATGTATACAAGATAGAGTAACCTAGTGCAATGATAGATGATGGTAGTCCCAAGAGCTAACAATCTTATGCAGATGATAGGAATAGATTAGATAGTAATAGTCTTTGTAATATGCAGTAGATGATAGTGAAAGTATAGGTTAGGAAGGAATCCCCTGCGGGGTACTTATCACTAGATAGTTAGTAGTAGCAAGATCCAGTAGTAAGGAGTGATCCGGTAGCGAGATACGGGATCGGCAGCGAGGTTCCGGTTCAGTTCAGGCAAAGGGTATAGCTAGAAGCTCCGGCAGCACAAGACAAGGTAAGGTGAACATGCGGTTTGATCGAGCAATGAGTGAGATCAAACCGGCGATTGAAATAGCCGCTCATAGCGGCGCTCTGCGATGATGTCATTGCCCTTAAAGGTGTATGCGTTCCATTTGGATAGCAAGATGGGACGCAATGTTAGGAGAGAAATGGAAATAAGGGTACCATAGGTACCAGAACATTACACAACCTCTCTAAGGTAGGCTGTGTTCCACAGGCCCTCCCAATGTCTGCACCCACCCAGTACCCCAAACAAATTGTCTGGAAAACAGTGTTACTCACCCAGCCAACCTCTGCCTCTCTCGCAGAACATTCCCGCTGCTGGGGATAAGTGTGGACTGGCCCTTCTCCTGGGAGTCATTTCAGCCACTGAAGAGAAGACAGGGTGGTGGGGCTCACTTTGTCAGGCTGTTGGGGATCTGGGCCGACTGTCCAGCATCCCTGGGGTGTACAAATGAAGACTGTAGCGGGTGCTGGGCAGAGGTCGGTAACACTCTGCCCTGTTGGCAGCTCTTCTGCTGGGTTGGGGTTGGCGAATACTACCCCCAGGACCTGGTTGGGTGTCTGCTGTAGAGAGGAGGGATCGCCTACCTCCTCCTCCTGGTATTCCTGCGGGGTAGGTTGGGGATCTGGACCGGCCATCCAGCATCCCTGTAGGTCTGGTGCAGAGACCGCGGTCCCATCTGCACCATTGGGGTCAGGTCTGTTGTCTCGCTGTGGTTGGGGAGAAGGAATAGCTGTCTCCCCTCCCTGGAAGGTACACTGCTGCGTGGAAGGAAGGACGACACCTTCGGCTCCCTGTAACTCCTGCTGTAGCTGGGGACATGGGTCGGCTGCCCAGCCTCCCTGCAGGGCCGGTAGAGAGACCTCGTCCCATCTCCACCTGCCATCGGTGGGTCTTCCAAGTACCACCAGTCTGTACTGTCTCTCCAACTGAAGGGTTGTGCTTGCAGGGTAGATTGGGGTGGAACGGAGCAGAGAAGTCGTTTGTAGTCCTGCTCCAGTTCCCACTCCATTCTGACCAGATGAATCAGGTCTGACCCCAGGTCATCCGCTTTGGGGAGACCCAGTGGGGCTTCCCTGGTGCCTGGATTTACCAGCGCCAAAACTCTGCTGGACCTCCAAAGTCCCTCTCCTCAAAGGCCTCCCACAGCAAGCCCGGGCCACTATAGTCCTCACCTTCCGGCATATTGTTGTCAGCCATCCAGTGGTCGTGCCGGGTAGCGTACCACTTTAGTGCCCGGTAAGCTTCATCCAGCAACAACTCCTTCAAAATCAGGTTCCACAGCTCCGTCACCCACTCATCCAGGGGTTGCTCTCCTAGGAAAGGTAACCGCAGGGCAACGTATACCTGGAACCGCTGTTTTTCGCTGGGAAGGTTCTCTCTCCACCTCCACTGCACATCCTCTAAGGCCTCATACCACATTTCCTTTCGAGTGAAATCTCTCCAGTCCAGTATGGCTTCCTCTGATAAAGGCCCATCCTGTTGGACCAAGTGTTGCTGCAACCTCCAGAGAAACTCCTCCTCATATGGGGACGCTGCACGGGTGTTATCTTGCTCCATAACGTTACCGGTATCTTCGAGCTGCTTCTCCTCACACTAGGACGCCATCCCATCACTTGCCACCAATGTAACGGAACAGGGCACCCCTGACCGGGTACCTCCGTTGACAGATGCTCCTAGTGCTTCCCGAGGGGCTCCAAGCGCTCCACCAGACACCGTAACCACTTCAGACCCCACAAACTGCCGCAGCTTGGTTAGGGTCTCGCAATCTCCTACAAACCCTGGACCTACGACAAGGCTCCAGGTTCCTGTGGGTGAACCTCCTTTCCCCAGAGAGTGCAGCACGAACAAGCTCTTACACAAGCTCTTACAAGAGCTTAGTGATTCTCTAAGGGAGTATGGAGGACCATAGCAATCCCTTGCAGCACATTCCCCCAATAAGAGACAAGACTCTAGATTGAGGGTGAAAAACGAATTTGCTTCTTCTTTATTGAACAGACTTATATACAATTTTCACCCACAAGGTTACCACCCAGGTGGACCTTGTTGAAGACTGGACGTGATATTCACAATCCAATAGGAACAGAGTTTTACACTCTCATACAGTATACACAAAAATATACAATGTGGGACAATCCCCCCTCCCCCTTAGCATCCAATCCACATACCTGTAAGTTTCTCTTAAGGCAGACAGACAGAACAATGGGAGGTCATTAACACTTAACAATGCGAAAGGGCAATCCACATTCCCTCCCAATACACAACAAAAGGAAAACCTGTCTGACATTGAAAGATATGTAATATACACAGCATTTAGGAAGAACAGATTTAATGGCGAATGGAAATAAATCTTTATATTCCTATATGGAGATATGGCTGGCAAATATGACCGTCCCATCTGAAGCAATTCAAACCATGAATCCTCTGTCTTTAACTTCCAGTGACGGTGAGTACTGTCACAGTACAGTATTGACTTAAAAAAACATTGTGTCTATCACCCACAGTCTGCAAGTACCGTAGAAAGACAATGGTATTTTGAAGGGTAAATTGAGAAAATGAATGGAAGAGACTGGTAAAAACTGGATACAGTGTCTGCCAATAGCCATGCTAAGCATGAGAGTAACTCCCACAGCGAGGGGGTTGACACCTTATGAGATACTGTACGGGAGACCATACTATATCCCACAACTTAGGCCATTTGTTAGGGTAGATGAGGAAACGGATTGTGAACTAGCAAACTATATGAGAAAACTGTTAACATCTAAGGAAATATTGTCTCCAAACTCTCTTACAGGTCAAGAAACTCCGGCAGAGCAGGGCACCCTTGTGCAACCAGGGAATTGGGTGTGGATCAAAATAATCAAGAGAAAACAGTGGTCAGATCCAAGGTGGGAAGGGCCTTATCAGGTACTATTGTCTACACCCACAGCTGTAAAAGTAGAAGAAAGAGTACCTTGGATACATCTATCACATTGCAAGAAAGCAAAGTATCTAGGGCCAGAAGAGGGAGCACCCACAGAGCCATGATTGTACGTCTGGCTACAAAGGGGGGTGACTCCAATAGGGACCACTCTTCTCAAACCCGGTGAAGAAAATGGAACAAGATAGGCTCATAGGGGCGATAAAACAGCCTAGGGAAAGACAGCTATTGGAACCTGGGTATTTTACTAAGACATGGACAGGTAGGATCTTATTAGGTGGAATGGTAGTCGGAGGGATTATAGCACTGATATTGATACTCTTGGACATCAACTCCCCTCAGTGGGTCAACAGGGTAAAGTCAGGAATGACAAAAAGAGAGATAAAAAGAGGGGACAAAGATGGAGTATATACTATGACGGTCAATGAGGGGGTTACCACAATGATGCAAATTGATATCTGTGGCATTAACTACTGCCCCAGTAATTGGAATTTAAGGTATAGTAGTAAAAAATATGAGAGATATCTGTGCGGATACCCCACCAGTTCATCCTGGAGTAATGTATGGTGGACAACAGATAAGTTAGGATATTACAACAAAGGTGCTGTAGTCCCTGAGAGTAAAAAGGATTTGGTATCCAGACTGTCAATAAGTCAATTTACTTACGTGGGCTATAACCATAACTTTTTGACTGTAACCTTAAAAAATCCTAAAAGCACTGACTCTGGAGATTATGGTTTAGGAATAGCTGTCCTATGGAACTATGGATCAGACCTTTTGATGAGAATAAGAATCCAAGTCACACCTAATACTCCTCCAACATCACTCCCAGTAAACCCCGACTTAAATCTTCCTGATACTAAATCTGAATACCTATTTAAAACAGTTTTGCCAACAAAGAACAACTAAGTATTGAAACAGGATATGGAGATAAGAATGAATGGATAAAATGGGTTAGATGGACTACTAAAAGTAAGGAGCAGGGAAATTGCATTTCGTGTGCCAACTCACGACCCTACTTAGCAACAGTCCCCTTCCTGGCTGACGAAACAGATTTGACGTGCATAATAATGATGTTTAAAGAGACTGTAACAGATGACCAGTGCAAAAATGAGCAGGAGTTATACCCGGCAAATAAAATGTGGAGTGTGCCCCCATTAATTAGAGTAGTTCCCGGAAATTTTACTTGTTTCATCAGTACTGATGAGACAGGACAACAACGAGGGGAGCTACCCTTGTCTTACTGCCCCCAGAACGTACTTATCACAAGTTCACCTTACCAACAGACATGGTTTGAGGATCAGGAGAAGCAATTAGCTGATGTATGGTGGTTATGCGGAGATATGAAGCTTAGGCCTAAACTCCCTCCCAGGTGGAAAGGGAGCTGTGCTTTAACACACTTGCTTCTTCCCTTTTATATGATACCTGTAGGTGCTGAAGTAAAAATGCCTCGGTTGGAGAAGCACCACTTTCGCATGAAAAGAGAAACACCTCGTTTGACAATCGAGTCTATGTTGATTCCATCGGAGTGCCACGAGGAGTCCCTGATGAGTTCAGAGCACAGAACCAAGTATTAGCCGCACTCACCTCCATCTTCCTATGGGTACAGCCCAACAAGAACGTTAACTGGATAAATTACATCTACTATAACCAGCAAAGGTTTGTGAACTATACCCGAGACGCTCTTAAAGAACTAGCCAGCATACTGGATGCAACTTCGTTGGTAGCCTGGCAGAATCGTATTGCTCTCGATATGATGCTGGCGGAAAAAGGAGGTGTGTGTAAGATGTTTGGAACTTTTTGTTGCACCTTCATTCCTAACAATACAGCTCCTGATTGTAGCATAATGAGGGCTCTGCAAGGATTGCAGATGCTATCTGAGGAACTAGCAGAAAATTCTGGGGTGGAAAACCCCTTAACTGGACTCTTTGAGACTTGGTTTGGTAGGTGGGGTGAACTGGTGAAAAATGCGTTGATTTCAATAATAATGGCCGCCACAGTGCTAACTGTGTGTGGTTGCTGTTGCATTCCCTGTGTTCGAGGACTCCTCCAACGTTTCATTGACACCTCTTTGACAAAGACTATGTACTTACAAGGGGACTCAAACGAACTATACTCAGGATTTGGTTCAAAGTCAGATGACGACGAATTCAAAGACTCTGCCCCAATCTCTCATGTATGAACTATATGATGAATCTAGGCAAAATCTGGGAAGCCAGGATGCTGATGAACCAGTCATAAATGAGTATAATTGGGGGGGGGGGGGGAATGTTAAAGAAAGTATGAATGTTTCATAATTATTATATGTGTTATAATCATTTATGCTTTCCTAGAACTGCATTGTTTCAGCAGATTCTGCTAATAATTTAAACAGTGGCTACTGCATATGCTGCCATATGTTTTTTGTTAAAGACCTCATATGAAGTTTTCACATTAACAAAGACTTACACTATATTGCATGATGTTCGTATATCCTGTCCAGATGTTTTGTAGATGAAGTAGAATACAATAGACTACTGTTCAACCCCCACCCCTTAGGATATATTAAAGGCTGTACAGGCCATCAATCATTGTCCAAAGGAAGGGGGGGGTTCAATCTTAACGATGTTCAAAATGTATATAAGGATAGGAGACACATATGCAAACCAGACGGGTCATAGTAGCTAATAGTAGTATATCGGTGTAACCTGTCTCCTCGTATACGAGTATTAAACCTGTCTTTCCTTGTATCAGCTTGTGGTCTAAATGTGATTTCCCTTACACTAGTGTACCTGCTGGAGCACACTCTGTGTGGAATCATGGACAGGGCACTTGAGGCAGAACAGCGGCAGGAAGAGGACTTCCTTTCCTCACAAGGCCCCCTTTATGCAGATATCATTCCTGCAGGGCCACAAAAAACACATGAGGAAGAGGAGGAGGAGGAGGATTTCAGCAGCATCGATGTAGTGGAAGAGGATAGCATACAGCAGTCTACAAGGGATGGTTTGGATTCCCCAGAAACCACAGAAGTTGTACGTGATTGGGGAGAGGTTGCTCCTGCTCACAATGTCATCCTTAGTGACCCAGAGGACTCAGAAGCTCATGCCTCCTCCAACTTACGTTGCATGGGCTCTCTGATTTTGCAAAGCCTGCGAAAGGACCCGAGGATTCGTGCTATCAAGGAGAGGGATAATTACTGGTTGGACACCCTTCTTGATCCACATTACAAGGGTAAAGTTGCAGAGCTCATCCTGCCTTTGCAGAGGGAGCAGAGGATGAAACATCTTGAAATTTGTTTGCCGCCTTTGCAGACACTGGGAGGGTCAACATTCTCCCTGACGTGTTTCTGTCGCATCGTTCAGCCAAAGGAGGAGCGGTGAAGAAGGCTGCCGGCTGACCGATGCCTTTAAACAGTTATAAGATATTCTGCACTGATGGGCACGAGGCCGCACTGATATGCTGTCCTGATGGGCACTGATATTTTGCATTGATGGCCACTGATGGAAACTAATGAGGCTGCACTGATGGGCACTGATGAGGCTGAACTTATGGGAACTGATGAGGCTGTATTGAAGGGCACTGATAGATTGTCGTTATGGTCTGTGGTTTACAGATGACAGGGCGGGTAACAGGAAGGGGTGTGGCCTTTACAGAAAGGGGTGGGTCATATGTAAATTAGGGGGTGCCCAAGCATAGTTAGGCCTAGGGCAGCACAAAACCTAAATACACCACTGGGTTTAGGTCACTACCAACTCCCAAGGCCTAATTTTTCTGCACTTGTATGACAGGTGCATACAATTTAAATGACGTATGTCATTTTTAACAGCAGGACCTGTCCCTGTGCCCTGCTAACTGTGAGGGGCTACGGTGTTCAGGCACCACTAACACCAAAGGCCCAATTTTTGGCACTTGTATAGCACATGCGATTTCAAATTTGCATGGAATTCTTACCAGCAGATCCCGTTCCTGCACCCACCAAGAGTAAATGCGAGGGGTTACGGTGTTCAGGCACTATCAACAAGCAAGGCCCAATTTTTCTGCACCTGTATGACAAGTACATGTGATTTGAAACTTGTATGTATATTTGTATATGACATTTTTTGCTTTAGAAATGTTAGTATAGCTGCAGCAGGTTTATACATTGTATGCATGTAGATACCCTAATTTACAGGCACATTCAGGGGACCCCCCCAGGCACGATATTTAAAAAAATGAAAAATTCCTTCACTTTCACTTTAAGCCTCATTAAAATCAGTAAGTAAGTCAGTGCTCCTTTAAAAATGATTGTTATTTAAAACTTTTTTTTCATTGCTACATGTTCCCCAGGTCAGGACCTGGACCCCCATACACTTTTTTGAGGCAATAACTTGCAATTAAGCCTTCAAAATGAGACCGTTTTGGTTTTCGAGGTACGAGTCCCATAGACTTCATTTGGGTCCATTTGTTCGAACAAACTTTTACTCTGTTCGCAGTGTTCTGGTGTGAACTGAACCGGGGGGTGTTTGGCTCATCACTACCCCACATCCCTTAAAGTCCAGTTTTGTTAGGAGGGATATGGGAAGGTTACTTCCTCCCTATCTTTTCCTTGCTCCTACTGTCCAATATTACATTTATGGATGTGGATGTGGGCAGTTGTCCCTAGAACTGATATACATATTTAACTTCCCTGGGTTACCGGAATGGTTGCTAACGGTAACGGCCGAAGAAAGTTTCGAAAATTGCCATTTTTCTCTCAAAGACTGTGTTCTAATGCTCGAGAGATGTGTGAGGCCTGCTCAACATGCGATAGGGAGGGTGAGGTGAAGAATAAAATGCACAGTGATGGTTTCCTATGGCAACGGAAGAATCTTTGCCTGGATTACAAATTGTCTGATCAAGTGATGTGCTGGAGAGTGGGATAAATGCATCTTGCTGTACAAAAGGACTGTGTCTGCTTAACAGTAAATGGTGCAAGTTTGGACGGAGAAAATGGCGGCCCAGGGCACATGGATCGGTGTACCGGGAGCCATGTGTGTGCCGGAGTTATACAGTAAAATGTTTTCCGTGCATCCAATGACAGCGGGACATTCTTCCAAAATAGTGGCAGTGTGGATGCTGTAGAGAAAATTGTTGACCATGCATTTAATGACAGTGGGACATTTTTCAAATACAGTATGGCGAATCTTGCTTGTACAAGTGCTAAGAAGAGAAATGTTGGCCCTGCATCTGACAGCGGGGACAATTCTACTGACTTGCAAGGAGGGTCATTTGGCTCAGAGTGATAGAGGCGCAGCTGGAGCCCTAGTACAAGTAAGGATGGCGGATGCGTGCAAGCAGAGAAGTAACTACCATGCAGGCTGAGCTGAGATGGAGCGGCATTGGAAGGGTTACTGTACTGCGCAGGAAAGTTCTGCCTAGCAGGAGGAGCCACCGCCAATTTAGAGTCGTTGGCGGAGACGCCGCAGACGCACAGCCAATCCTGAGAAGGAGGGAAAGTCCATAAATGACTTCCGCCTCTGGGTGGTGCTGAGAGGGAAACACATGTGTGGAGGAGCAAGATGGAGAGAGGCGGAGGGCAGTAGAGGCTGTCCCATGTGTTGGCGGAGAACCTGCGGAGCACCGAGAGCCGAAAACATCCACCCTGTGGGATACAGGGGTGCGGCTGGTGCCCGACGGAAGACTGTGCACCACAGGAGGTGTGGAGCACTTGGGCCTGGCTGTCAAAATGAAACATGCAAACAGCATCATCCCTAGTTGTCATCTTGTGCCGCTCATTTTACCTTCTGACTCACCCCTGTTATTACTTATCAGCAGGAACCTATATAGCACTTATCAAAACTACTCTTTACTTCTCTACATATAAAAATCAGCTGACAGCAGAGAGGGGAGGGGGGTGCAGAGGGAGGGGCATATCAGAGGTTCTCTATACAGAACACTCAGATTGTAACAGAAAATATGGGGGCGGGGTCAGGTCAGTAACTTCTCCTCTAAGCAGTGAAGAGTGGGAGGGGGGTAAGTAAGAAAATATTTCCCCTCTACACAGAGCATTCAGCTCACACAAAGGGGGTGGGGAAGGGGGAGGGGCATCTGCCGATTTCTACATCAAGGTTTCAGCTCACAGCAGAGATAATGGGGGAGGAGTCATGTCAGCACTTCTGCTCTAGACAGTGGACTCAGCTTGAAGCAATGGGAGTGGGGGAGGGGAAGAAAGCATTTCCAATCTACATATAGGAATCAGCTAACAGCAGAAGAAGTGGGGGAGAGGGAGGGGGAATGTTAGAATCTCTTTATACAGAAGACTCAGATAATGGGGGAGGAGTCATGTCAGCACTTCTGCTCTAGACAGTGGACTCAGCTTGAAGCAATGGGAGTGGGGGAGGGGTATGGAAGAAAACATTTCCCCTCTACATATAGGAATCAGCTGACAGCAGAGGGGCGGGGCAGCTGGAGAGGGCGTGTCAGCAGTTTCTACATCGAGAACTCCGCATAAAGCGAAGCAAATGGGGGAGGGTTAACACTTCTCCTCTAAACAATGGGAGTGGGGGAGGGGGGTAAAAGAAAGCATTTCCCCTTTACATATAGGATTCCTCTGACAGCAAAGAGAGTGGGGGAGGGGTGTGCAAATGTTTCTTTACACAGAGGAGTTAGCTCAATGCAAAGGGGGAGGGGCATGTCAGAATTTCTCCACTCAGAGAACCCAGCTCACAGAAGAGATAATGGGGGAGGGGTCAGCTCAGCACTTATCCTCTAAAGAGCGTACTCAGCTTGAAGCAATGGGAGTGGGGGAGGGGATAAAATAAAGTATTTCCCCTCTACATATAGGAAGAGGGAGTGGGGGAGGGGTGGGTATACATGTCAGGAGCTAGGGAGACCAGACACATAGCTACACATGGAAACTGAGACCAAACAAAGTAGAGAGCCTTAACCACTTTACCACCGGAGGATTTTGCTGTCTTACGTCCAGGCCACTTTTTGCGTTTCGGCACTGTGCGAATTTAACGGACAATTGCGCGGTCATGCAACGCTGTACCCAAACGAAATTTACGTCCTTTTTTTTCCCACAAACAGAGCTTTCTTTTGGTGGTATTTGATCACCTGTGCAATTTTTATCTTTTTGCGATATTAATAAAAAAAGCGACAATTTTGAAAAAATAACAATATTTTTCTACTTAGACAGTTAAAAAATATCCAATATATTAAATTTTTGTCATATATTTAGGCCAAAATGTATTTAGCTACATGTCTTTGACAAAAAAATTCTCAATGAGCATATTTTTAAATGCTTCAAGACCGGAAGATTTTACCCCCTTCCTGACCAGGCCATATTTTGCGATTCGGCACTGTGTTAGTTTAACAGACAATTGCGCGGTCGTGCAACGCTGTACCCAAATTAAATTTATGTCCTTGTTTTCCTCACAGAGCTTTCTTTTGGTGTTATTTGATCACCTGTGCGATTTTTACTTTTTGCGCTATAAACAAAAAAAGAGCGACAATTTTGAAAAAATAACAATATTTTTCCCATTTCCCCCCCCCCCCCCCCCCAAAAAAAATGTAAAAATCAAAATTTTTTAACATTTTAGGCCAATTTGTTTTCTACTACATATGTTTGGTAAAAAAAAAAATCGCAATAAGCGTATTTTGATTGGTTTGCGCAAAAGTTATCGCAGCTACTAACTACAGGAAATTTGTCATTTTTATTGTTTTTTTTTTTTTAACTAGTAATGGCGACGATCTGCGATTTTTTTTTTTTTTTTTGCATGACTGCGACATTGCGACGGACAGATCGGACCCCTAACTGACATAGAGAGGGGGTGTAAACACTTTTGTACACAGAGGAGCTCACAGCAGAGATAATGGGGGAGGGGTCAGGTGAATCCTTCTTCCCCAAACATTGGAGTGAAAATGAAGCAATTGGAGTGGGGGAGGGGACAAAAGAAAGCATTTCCCCTCTACATATAGGAATCAGGTGACAGGAAAGGAGTGGGGGAGGGGTGTGAAGAAGAGGGAGCGGGGGAGGGGTGTGAAGAAGAGGGAGCGGGGGAGGGGTGTGAAGAAGAGGGAGCGGGGGAGGGGTGTGAAGAAGAGGGAGCGGGGAAGGGGTGTGAAGAAGAGGGAGTGGGGGAGGGGTGTGAAGAATTATTTGATTCTATAAAGAACAGACGTCTGTCCTCTATACTGCATTTCTCATTTCTCCATATTATTCTTCAGGCTGTGACATTGAAGTGCTCAGCAAAGTGAGGATTAGAAATAGTGTGATGTCAGCTCTGGGCGGGGTCTCCCCGCCTCCAATGTTTATTGGGGAAGCTGATTGGCTCAGGAGGTTCTGACATCGCTATGTACAGCAAAGACTCAACAAGAGATAGAAAATATCTTTTATAAAGAGAATGATTTGTAATGAATAATACAGTCAGTCAGTAGAGATGTATAGAACTGTTCGCCGGCGAACAGTTACCGGCGAACTTAGCATGTTCGCGTTCGCCGCTGCCGGCGAACATATGCGATGTTCGGTCCGCCCCCCATAAGACATCATTGAGGCAAACTTTGACCCTGAACTTTACAGTCAGCAGACACATTTCCAGCCAATCAGCGTACCTCCCTCCCACACCCTCCCACCTCCTATAAATAAGCAAGGGCAGCATCCATCTTAGATCATTCTGAAGCAGTGTGTGTAGTGAGAGTAGGGAGAGAGCTGCTGCTGCTGCTGCTGTTAAGCTAGGGACAGTTAGTCAGTGTTCCTGGTCTTGCAGTGTTCTTGGTCCACTACTGCTGTAATATCAGCACCCCAAAAAGCCCTTCTAAGGGCTGGTATTTGTGTTTTTTTTTTTTTTATATATATATATATATATATATATATATATATATATATATATATATATATATATACCTAGCGTCCCCAAAAGCCCTTTTAAGGGCTGGTAATTGAGTTGTTTCTTCATATATATATATATCTATATCTATCTAGTGTCCCCAAAAGCCCTTTTAAGGGCTGGTAATTGAGGATTTTTTTATTTATATATATATATACATATATATATATATATATATATATATATATATATATATATATATATATATATATATATATATATATATATATAGTGTCCCCAAAAGCCCTTTCAAGGGCTGGTAAGGTAATAGATTTTTTTCTTTATATATATATATATATATATATATATATATATATCTATTGTACACTGCAGTTGCCTGCCCGCTGTGTGTGAGAGGCCACAGACCTACCACAGACTGTACTGTGTGCACACCACACTCATTTCGGGTGGCACAGGCACAGTACCTGGCATTTTAAAAAATATTTTTTTTTTCTCTGTCATAATTGCAGTGAGTGCTGTGTCAGGTCCACAGAGTGCACTGTACCCACTGCAGTGCACTGCCCACCACTGATATATATACGTTGGCACAGCATCTTGTTGCAATAAATTGAAAAAAAAAATATTTTTTATTATTGCAGTTGCCTGGGCTGCCAGTGACTGTCAGGTCCACAGAGTGTACTGTGCCCACTGCAGTGCCACTGTGTGCCCACCCACCACTGATATATAAGGTGGCACAGCAGCTTGCAAAGTAAAAAAAAAATATATATTTTTTTAAATTGCAGTTGCCTGGGTGCCAGTGACTGCTGTCAGGTCCACAGAGAGTGTACTGTGCCACTGCCCACCCACCACTGATATATAAGGTGGCACAGCAGCTTGCAAAGTAAAAAAAATATATATATTTTTTTAAATTGCAGTTGCCTGGGTGCCAGTGACTGCTGTCAGGTCCACAGAGAGTGTACTGTGCCACTGCCCACCCACCACTGATATATAAGGTGGCACAGCAGCTTGCAAAGTAAAAAATATATATATATTTTTTTAAATTGCAGTTGCCTGGGTGCCAGTGACTGCTGTCAGGTCCACAGAGAGTGTACTGTGCCACTGCCCACCCACCACTGATATATAAGGTGGCACAGCAGCTTGCAAAGTAAAAAAATATATATATATTTTTTAAATTGCAGTTGTCTGGGTGCCAGTGACTGCTGTCAGGTCCACAGAGAGTGTACTGTGCCACTGCCCACCCACCACTGATATATAAGGTGGCACAGCAGCTTGCAAAGTAAAAAAAAATATATATATTTTTTAAATTGCAGTTGCCTGGGTGCCAGTGACTGCTGTCAGGTCCACAGAGAGTGTACTGTGCCACTGCCCACCCACCACTGATATATAAGGTGGCACAGCAGCTTGCACTCATAGTACAACAGTAACAACACATTAAAAAAAAAATGACAGGCAGAGGCAGGCCACCCCGCAAGGGCCGTCGTGGTCGTGGTGCTGTGATTTCCTTAGGCTCTAGAATAATGCCCAGTGTTCAGAGGCCACCACAGCCCCTGAACTCAAAAAATTCTGAGGCCATAGTTGACTGGCTTACACAGGACACCCAATCGTCTACAGCTTCCGCTCGGAACCTTAATGCACCATCCTCCTCCAGCTCAGCTTCGGGCACCTCTCAATTTACCACTCGCCAGCCCGCCGGCACCACCACCAACACTAGCACCACAGCCGCTTCACTTGATCCGTCAGAGGAGTTATTTTCACATCAGTTTGAAGAAATAAGTGATGCGCAACTATTAGTGCCAGAGGATGTAGATAACGGGGATATGTCTCAGTCAGGCAGCATTATACACATGGACGTACATTGTGATGATGATGATGTTGTACCTGCTGCTGCTGCCTTTGCTGAGTTGTCAAGTGAAGCGGCTGATGATGACGATGTGTCTGTGGATGTCACCTGGGTGCCTGCTCGAAGAGCAGAAGAAGAGGGGGAAAGTTCAGATGGGGAGACAGAGAGGAGGAGGAGACGAGTTGGAAGCAGGGGGAGGAGGTCATCGCAAGGAGCTAGTGGCGCAGTCAGACAGCATGTAGATTCGGCACCCGGGGTCAGCCAGACAGCACGCCAATCAACGCAAGCTGTTGCCACCACCAGAATGCCGTCCTTGCAAAGCTCAGCAGTGTGGCATTTTTTTTGTGTGTCTGCCTCTGATATCAGCGATGCCATTTGTAACCTGTGCCAAAAGAAACTGAGTCGTGGGAAGTCCAACACCCACCTAGGTACAACTGCTTTGCGAAGGCACATGATCTCACATCACAAACGCCTATGGGATCAACACATGAGTAAAAGCAGCACACAAACTGAAAGCCACCATCCTCCTCCTGGTCCAGCATCTTCAGCCACGTCAACCACTGCTGTCCTCCATGCCCCCTATCAACAACCCGCCCCTCCGCCTCTCACCTTCAGCAGTTCCTGCTCGTCACCTGCCCACAGTCAGGTGTCTGTGAAGGAAATGTTTGAGCGCAAAAAGCCAATCTCGCAGAGTCACCCCCTTGCCCGGCGTCTGACAGCTGGCTTGTCGGAACTCTTAGCCCGCCAGCTTTTACCATACAAGCTGGTGGAGTCTGAGGCCTTCAAAAAATTTGTCGCTATTGGGACACCGCAGTGGAAGGTACCCGGCCGAAATTATTTTTCACAAAAGGCAATCCCCAACCTGTACTCTATTGTGGAAAAGGAAATCATGTCACGTCTGGCACACAGTGTTGGGGCAAGGGTCCATCTGACCACTGATAGCTGGTCTGCAAAGCACGGTCAGGGCAGGTATATAACGTACACTGCGCATTGGGTAAACCTGCTGGCGGCTGCCAAGCATGGAATGCGTGGCTCTGCTGCAGAGGAGTTGGTGACACCGCCACGACTTGCAGGCAGGCCTGCTGCCACCTCCTCTACTCCTCCTACTCCATCCTCTTTGCTAACCTCCTCGGCTGAGTCCTCTTCTGCTGTTGCGTCTTGCTCCACACCAACTGCACCCCCCCAGCTCCCCAGGGGCTATTCCACATGCCGGATACGACAGTGTCACGCTGTCTTGGGGTTGACTTGCCTGAAAGCAGAGAGTCACACCGGACCAGCACTACTGTCCGCCCTGAATGCACAGGTGGATCAGTGGCTGACCCCGCACCAACTGGAGATCGGCAAAGTGGTGTGTGACAACGGGAGCAATTTGTTGGCGGCATTGAATTTGGGCAAGTTGACACATGTGCCGTGCATGGCACATGTGTTGAATCTGATTGTGCAACGTTTTGTGCAGAAGTACCCAGGCTTACAGGACGTCCTCAAGCAGGCAAGGAAGGTGTGTGGCCATTTCAGGCGTTCCTACACGGCCATGGCGCACTTTGCAGATATTCAGCGGCGAAACAACATGCCAGTGAGGCGCTTGATTTGCGACAGCCCGACACGTTGGAATTCAACACTGCTAATGTTCGACCGCCTGCTCCAACAAGAAAAAGCGGTCAACGAGTATTTGTATGACCGGGGTGCTAGGACAGCCTCTGCGGAGCTGGGTATTTTTTTGCCACGCTACTGGACGCTCATGCGCAATGCCTGTAGGCTCATGCGTCCTTTTGAGGAGGTGACAAACCTAGTGAGTCGCACTGAAGGCACCATCAGTGACATCATCCCATATGTTTTTTTCCTGGAGCGTGCCCTGCGAAGAGTGCTGGATCAGGCCGTAGATGAGCGTGAAGAGGAAGAGTTGTGGTCACCATCACCACCACCAGAAACAGCCTTACCATCGATTGCTGGACCTGCGGCAACACTGGAAGAGGAGTGTGAGGAAGAGGAGTCAGAGGAGGAATGTGGCTTTGAGGAGGAGGAACACCAACCACAGCAGGCATCCCAGGGTGCTCGTTGTCACCTATCTGGTACCCGTGGTGTTGTACGTGGCTGGGGGGAAGAACACACCTTCAATGACATCAGTGAGGACGAGGAATTGGACATGAGTAGCTCGGCATCCAACCTTGTGCAAATGGGGTCTTTCATGCTGTCATGCCTGTTGAGAGACCCTCGTATAAAAAGGCTGAAGGAGAACGACCTGTACTGGGTGGCCACGCTACTAGACCCCCGGTATAAGCAGAAAGTCTGTGACATGTTACCCAATTACCGGCAGTCGCAAAGGATGCAGCAGCTACAAAATAAGTTAAAAACTATGCTCTACACAGCGTATAAGGGTGATGTCACAGCACAACGGGAATCCAACAGGGGAAGAGGTGAAAGTAATCCTCCTCCTACCACCACAACCACGCCGGCAAGGACAGGACGCTTTACAGACGTCTTGTTGATGGAGGACATGCGGAGCTTTTTTAGTCCTATGCATCGCCACAGCCCTTCGGGGTCCACCCTCAGAGAACGACTCGACCGACAGGTAGCAGACTACCTTGCCTTAACTGCAGATATCGACACTCTGAGGAGCGATGAACCCCTTGACTACTGGGTGTGCAGGCTTGACCTGTGGCCTGAGCTATCCCAGTTTGCCATTGAACTTCTGGCCTGCCCCGCTTCAAGTGTGCTGTCAGAAAGGACCTTCAGCGCAGCAGGAGGTATTGTCACTGAGAAGAGAAGTCGCCTAGGTCAAAAAAGTCTTGATTACCTCACGTTTATTAAGATGAATGAGGCATGGATCCCGAAGGGACTGACAGTGGGGGATGCATTTGACTAAAAAAGGCCTGGTGATGACTGAGATGCCTTGGCCTAAAAA
This sequence comes from Pelophylax lessonae, assembly GCF_965119305.1. NCBI lineage: Eukaryota > Metazoa > Chordata > Amphibia > Anura > Ranidae > Pelophylax > Pelophylax lessonae. Next base: position 41,181 of record NW_028119920.1, on the reverse strand, counting down.
TGGTCCACACGCTGCTGTATATAATCATTCTCTGCATGCCGGATGACTTACGTGACGTCTCCGCCACCAACTACGGTTCAAGCAGCAATGTTTTAGTGCACTTTCTGCCTTAAAACCTCAATTTTTCAGGCCGCTGCTACAGCAGCGGCTGCAACAATACCTACTTTTTCATGCATGTGTACATGCCTAATTTTTCTGGCCTCTGGTGCTACACTGTGGCTGCAAAAAAACAAAAAACAAAAAAAAAGGCACATACATGTGTCAATTCCCCTTCGTGATCGTTACCTTGTCGTGGTGAAGGGGCTTGCGTATCACAATGAAGCGATCACCTCTAGGATTGTGTTGGCACACCCCAGATGATAAGGTCGTTGCTTCATTGTGTACAGACCAAAAGCGATCCGCAGGATAATTTTTCATAAAAAAAAACATTCATTTTCTTTCATTCTTTCTGCAGAGCTGGGTATTTTTTGGCCGCGTTACTGAATGCTCATGAACAATGGCTGTAGGCTCATGCGTCCTTTTGCGGAGATGACAACCCTGGTGGTCAGTCGAACCCAAGGCAACATCATCGACCTCATCCCATATGCGTTTTTTCTGGAGCGTGCCCTGCGAAGAGTACTGGATCAGGCTGTAGATGAGCATGAAGAGGAAGAGTTGTGGTCCTCATCACCACCAGAAGCAGCCTTGTCGTTGTCAATTGCTGGACCTGTGGCAACGCAGAGAGAGGAGTCTGAAGAAGAGAAGTCAGAGGAGGAAGGTGGCTTTCAGGAGGTGGAATACCAGCCACAGCAGGCGTCCCAGGGGGCTTGTTCTCACCTTTCGGGGACCCTTGGTGTTGTATGTGGCTGGGTGGAGGAAGAGACCTTCAATGATGTCAATGAGGACAAGGAACGGGACATGGCTAGCTTGGTATCCAACCTTGTGCAAATTGGGAGTTTGCGGTTGTGCAAAGGGACTGACTGACTGTTAAACGGGGAGTTTGGTCTGTCAGAGTTTGGTCTGTCACTGTGAAGCGGGCGACGGGCGTAACCCTTACACTACTTGACCGATAAAACATCATACCTGATCGTATTCACACACTGTATGTTTTAGTGCTGGTTTACACTGCCGCTACCACTAAAGTAGCCTCGCTTCCAGTGCGACTTTGGCGCGACTTAGCGCGACTTTGGCGCGACCTCATCGCGAGGTGACTTTTTATTTGGCCAATCACAATATCATGTTTTGTGACCGTCACCTAATTTCCTTTTCCTGTTTTTTGTTTTACATATTTCCCCATGTGTGCAGTGTTGTCTGTGTCATAGCTCAACTGATAGGCATGTTTGCCTTGGCATATCATATTTCAGCTTGCCAGAAAGAAAAAAAGACAGCTGGAAAGACACTGCATTAGTTTTCTACTAAAAATCATAAGAAAAATGCTGTTTTTTTTGGGTTGTGGACATACTACAGAGCTGAAACTTGACAGGTACACTTTTTAGACCCCCCAGACACTAAATACAAAAAATGACATGCCTGCCTAAAAAAATGCCCGATAAATGCCTGCAAGAGAAAAAGACAGCCGCAGAGAAGCCGTATTCCTGAAAATATAAGAAAAATGCTGTTTTTTAGGGGTTCTGGACATGCTACAGAGCTGAAACTTGACAGGTACACTTTTGTGACCCCCCAGACACTAAATACAAAAAATGACATGCCTGCCTAAAAAAATGCCCGATAAATGCCTGCAAGAGAAAAAGCCAGCCGCAGAGAAGCCGTATTCCTGAAAATATAAGAAAAATGCTGTTTTTTAGGGGTTCTGGACATGCTACAGAGCTGAAACTTGACAGGTACACTTTTGTGACCCCCCAGACACTAAATACAAAAAATGACATGCCTGCCTAAAAAAATGCCCGATAAATGCCTGCAAGAGAAAAAGACAGCCGCAGAGAAGCCGTATTCCTGAAAATATAAGAAAAATGCTGTTTTTTAGGTGTTCTGGACATGCTACAGATCTGAAACTTGACAGGTACACTTTTGTGACCCCCCAGACACTAAATACAAAAAATGACATGCCTGCCTAAAAAAATGCCCGATAAATGCCTGCAAGAGAAAAAGACAGCCGCAGAGAAGCCGTATTCCTGAAAATATAAGAAAAATGCTGTTTTTTAGGGGTTCTGGACATGCTACAGATCTGAAACTTGACAGGTACACTTTTGTGACCCCCCAGACACTAAATACAAAAAATGACATGCCTGCCTAAAAAAATGCCCGATAAATGCCTGCAAGAGAAAAAGACAGCCGCAGAGAAGCCGTATTCCTGAAAATATAAGAAAAATGCTGTTTTTTAGGGGTTCTGGACATGCTACAGAGCTGAAACTTGACAGGTACACTTTTGTGACCCCCCAGACACTAAATACAAAAAATGACATGCCTGCCTAAAAAAATGCCCGATAAATGCCTGCAAGAGAAAAAGCCAGCCGCAGAGAAGCCGTATTCCTGAAAATATAAGAAAAATGCTGTTTTTTAGGGGTTCTGGACATGCTACAGAGCTGAAACTTGACAGGTACACTTTTTAGACCCCCCAGACACTAAATACAAAAAATGACATGCCTGCCTAAAAAAATGCCCGATAAATGCCTGCAAGAGAAAAAGCCAGCCGCAGAGAAGCCGTATTCCTGAAAATATAAGAAAAATGCTGTTTTTTAGGGGTTCTGGACATGCTACAGAGCTGAAACTTGACAGGTACACTTTTTAGACCCCCCAGACACTAAATACAAAAAATGACATGCCTGCCTAAAAAAATGCCCGCTAAATGCCTGCAAGAGAAAAAGCCAGCCGCAGAGAAGCCATATTCCTGAAAATATAAGAAAAATGCTGTTTTTTAGGGGTTCTGGACATGCTACAGAGCTGAAACTTGACAGGTACACTTTTGTGACCCCCCAGACACTAAATACAAAAAATGACATGCCTGCCTAAAAAAATGCCCGCTAAATGCCTGCAAGAGAAAAAGCCAGCCGCAGAGAAGCCATATTCCTGAAAATATAAGAAAAATGCTGTTTTTTAGGGGTTCTGGACATGCTACAGAGCTGAAAATTGACAGGTACACTTTTTAGACCCCCCAGACACTAAATACAAAAAATGACATGCCTGCCTAAAAAAATGCCCGCTAAATGCCTGCAAGAGAAAAAGCCAGCCGCAGAGAAGCCATATTCCTGAAAATATAAGAAAATGCTGTTTTTTAGGGGTTCTGGACATGCTACAGAGCTGAAACTTCACAGGTACACTTTTTAGACCCCCCAGATGCTAAATCCAAAGAAATTTTTTATTTTTATTTTTTTTAAATTTTTCCAATAATTGGCTCTCTATCAAAAAATTATAATTTTTAAGAACTTTTTTTTGCGTGATCCCTCTCCGGCATGCCACAGTCCAGGTGTTAGTCCCCTTGAAACAACTTTTCCATCACTATTGTGGCCAGAAAGAGTCCCTGTGTGTTTTAAAATTCGCCTGCCTATTGAAGTCTATGGCGGTTCGCCCGGTTCGCGAACATTTGCCGATGTTCGCGTTCGCCGTTCGCGAACCGCGAATTTTAGGTTCGCGACATCACTATCAGTCAGGTCATTATTTAGTATAGTTAGATAATTAGTGAATTAGATAGGAGAAGTGTGATTGGATATTCCCAATTATAGGTGATTATGTCTATGCATTTACTGGATGTGTTTTCTGCACATGGTTCTATTCCCTGACTCAGACAAAAATGGGGTTCCCCTTGTGGGACTTTATAGGCACATAAAATATATAATATATATGAAATTATATGAAAAAAGGTATCTGAAAAAATATAAATTTTATTATAAACACAGATATGTATTAATAATTAAAAACAGTACAGGCAAAGAAAAGAGACAGATAAATCAACCGTGGTAGTCTGAACTGAAACCCAACATGTTTCGAAGCCAAAGGGAAAATTTGCTTCTTCTTCAGGGGAAGGTTCAAACGGTACTCTAATGAATAAGAGGATATAAACAATACAAAAACCATGAATTTTTGAAGGTTTTTTAGGAAGAAAACATTCCAACACGACTCTTTAGAGTTTTACATAGTAGTTATGATGGCAATGACGAGTACTTACAGGGTTGAAAAATAACTGTGCTCAGGTAGCCTGCACGGTTAAAAACATCTGGTGGGTGCGAGTGTCCTTGCGATCAAAATGCAATGAGCAAGATGGTAGGTGGGTATACTGGTCAGTAAACCAACAGCTGTTGACATCAGGTGTGCAGCCCCCAATCAATGGACGTCTGAAGTCCTTAATTAGGAGAAGCCAGGAGCAGCCTTTAAGCATAGGTGAATGGCAAGGATGTAGGTAGCGCCGGTCTGAAAAGTGAACAGATCAGGGCTAAGTACATTGATATGTATAGTAAAATGAGCAAAGAAAGGAAATTTATATACTAATGAATGTCGGCATGTAAAGTAGCCACATATCTATAAATGATATAATAAATATATAGGAAGCATTATAACAAAATATATGCCAAAAGATAGCCCAACATAAAGCGGGCAATAAGGCCGCAATAGGGTATGACTAGAAATGCAAAGCCGATCAGAAAGAAAGGGGGTTTTTTGGAAGGACTAGGTAAAAAATATAGAATCAATACCTGAATGTAAATGATAGTGAAGCAAACAGCGTCCTCTCAGCACCACAGCCAGCAAACAAATGCGCTGGCTGTGTGTTGCGAGAGGTGCACTATAAGAGTGCTAGTTGATTAGTACAAAACGTGAAACAGCTGGCTTCAGAGGAAGGGCTTCCCGGAACGCCGGTGCCGAGCCCGCCCACAGCCAGCATGCGTCACACATGACGCAACGTGGGCGGGATCGGCATCTGCGCTCCACCGACACGGGGGTCAGAGCCGGAAGTGCAAATGCACTAAGGCTGCCGATTGGTCCGGGCTGAACCGCAAGGGGCACAGAGGATAGAAAATAGGACCAAGCTACCGCGAGAACGCGGTATATGTCTCCCCGTGTCGGGACGCACACTGGAGGAGGGGCAACACCCGGAGTCAACATAGATTGCTGAAAAGAATTTACAAAAGCCAAATTAATTGAAAAAAATGCAGAAAGAATATAAAAAAGAGTGTATCATAATTGTATCAATCAAGCATGATTAGAAATTGTGGTTTTGTGTGTAAATATCAGCAAGGACACGACCCACAGATGTAGACAAATTGCAGACACTGGAATACAAAATGACAAGGTCAACATACAGGGAAGAGGAACATACATGCAATTTATGTCAATAACAATACAGCAAACATCAAAGCATGCACATATAGTTATGCATGACAATATCAAAAAAGAATAATTTTATTGTATAATTTTTGTGAAAAGAAGATTTGCATGTTAACACAATATAGTACAATACAAAACATACTTGAGGCCAGGACAGTAAAGCATGTAAATATGTGGATACTGGGACTAGTGTGATGTTATAAAAAAAGCCCTGAAGTGTGATTAGGGGTGGATGGCCGTCTGGTTAGGGCAGAGGGAATTAAATCTCCATTCCTCCAGAGTTAAAACCCTCAAGAAATTCCCTGACTCAGGGCGAATCATGAAATCAGAGGGCTGTGTGCAAGATTAAAACTCGGCCCTAGACGTTGATTGAACTAAAAATGCAAAAAGTGGCCTTGGTGTAAAGTGTGCTAAATATTTGGTGTGGCTTAAAGGGGGTGTGGTTAAAGGGGGTGTGGTTAAAGGGGGTGTGGTTAAATAGAGTTGGAGATGACTTGCATAGTGCAGAATGTGGTAATGGTAAATAGAAGATGTACAGTGCGGAGTGTATGGCGGGGGGTAAATAGAAGATGTACAGTGCGGAGTGTATGGCGGGGGGTAAATAGAAGATGTACAGTGCGGAGTGTATGGCGGGGGGTAAATAGAAGATGTACAGTGCAGAGTGTATGGCGGGGGGTAAATAGAAGATGTACAGTGCAGAGTTTATGGCGGGGGTAAATAGAAGATGTACAGTGCGGAGTGTATGGCGGGGGGTAAGGGGGGTAAATAGAAGATGTACAGTGCGGAGTGTATGGCGGGGGGTAAATAGAAGATGTACAGTGCGGAGTGTATGGCGGGGGGTAAATAGAAGATGTACAGTGCGGAGTGTATGGCGGGGGGTAAATAGAAGATGTACAGTGCGGAGTGTATGGCGGGGGGTAAATAGAAGATGTACAGTGCGGAGTGTATGGCGGGGGGTAAATAGAAGATGTACAGTGCGGAGTGTATGGCGGGGGGTAAATAGAAGATGTACAGTGCAGAGTTTATGGCGGGGGTAAATAGAAGATGTACAGTGCGGAGTGTATGGCGGGGGGTAAATAGAAGATGTACAGTGCAGAGTGTATGACGGGGGGTAAATAGAAGATGTACAGTGCGGAGTTTATGGCGGGGGTAAATAGAAGATGTACAGTGCGGAGTGTATGGCGGGGGGGGGGGGTAAATAGAAGACGTACAGTGCGGAGTGTATGGCGGGGGGTAAATAGAAGATGTACAGTGCGGAGTGTATGGCGGGGGGTAAATAGAAGATGTACAGTGCGGAGTGAATGGCGGGGGGTAAATAGAAGATGTACAGTGCGGAGTGTATGGCGGGGGGTAAATAGAAGATGTACAGTGCGGAGTGAATGGCGGGGGGTAAATAGAAGATGTACAGTGCGGAGTGTATGGCGGGGGGTAAATAGAAGATGTACAGTGCGGAGTGTATGGCGGGGGGTAAATAGAAGATGTACAGTGCAGAGTGTATGACGGGGGGTAAATAGAAGATGTACAGTGCGGAGTGTATGGCGGGGGGTAAATAGAAGATGTACAGTGCGGAGTGTATGGCGGGGGGTAAATAGAAGATGTACAGTGCGGAGTGTATGGCGGGGGGAAAATAGAAGATGTACAGTGCGGAGTGTATGGCGGGGGGGAGGGTAAATAGAAGATGTACAGTGCAGAGTGAATGGCGGGGGGTAAATAGAAGATGTACAGTGCGGAGTGTATGGCGGGGGGTAAATAGAAGATGTAAAGTGCGGAGTGAATGGCGGAGGGTAAATAGAAGATGTACAGTGCGGAGTGTATGGCGGGGGGTAAATAGAAGATGTACAGTGCGGAGTGTATGGCGGGGGGTAAATAGAAGATGTACAGTGCGGAGTGTATGGCGGGGGGTAAATAGAAGATGTACAGTGCGTAGTGTATGGCGGGGGGTAAATAGAAGATGTACAGTGCGGAGTGTATGGCGGGGGGTAAATAGAAGATGTACAGTGCGGAGTGAATGGCGGGGGGTAAATAGAAGATGTACAGTGCGGAGTGTATGGCGGGGGGTAAATAGAAGATGTACAGTGCAGAGTGAATGGCGGGGGGTAAATAGAAGATGTACAGTGTGGAGTGTATGGCGGGGGGTAAATAGAAGATGTACAGTGCGGAGTGTATGGCGGGGGGTAAATATAAGATTTACAGTGCGGAGTGTATGGCGGGGGGTAAATAGAAGATGTACAGTGCGGAGTGTATGGCGGGGGGTAAATAGAAGATGTACAGTGCGGAGTGTATGGCGGGGGGTAAATAGAAGATGTACAGTGCGGAGTGTATGGCGGGGGGTAAGGGGGGTAAATAGAAGATGTACAGTGCGGAGTGTATGGCGGGGGGGTAAATAGAAGATGTACAGTGCGGAGTGTATGGCGGGGGGATAAATAGAAGATGTACAGTGCGGAGTGTATGGCGGGGGGTAAATAGAAGATGTACAGTGCGGAGTGTATGGCGGGGGGTAAATAGAAGATGTACAGTGCGGAGTGTATGGCGGGGGGTAAATAGAAGATGTACAGTGCGGAGTGTATGGCGGGGGGTAAATAGAAGATGTACAGTGCAGAGTGTATGGCGGGGGGGTAAATAGAAGATGTACAGTGCGGAGTGTATGGCGGGGGGTAAATAGAAGATGTACAGTGCGGAGTGTATGGCGGGGGGTAAGGGGGGTAAATAGAAGATGTACAGTGCAGAGTGTATGGCGGGGGGGTAAATAGAAGATGTACAGTGCGGAGTGTATGGCGGGGGGATAAATAGAAGATGTACAGTGCGGAGTGTATGGCGGGGGGTAAATAGAAGATGTACAGTGCGGAGTGTATGGCGGGGGGTAAATAGAAGATGTACAGTGCGGAGTGTATGGCGGGGGGTAAATAGAAGATGTACAGTGCGGAGTGTATGGCGGGGGGTAAATAGAAGATGTACAGTGCGGAGTGTATGGCGGGGGGTAAATAGAAGATGTACAGTGCGGAGTGTATGGCGGGGGGTAAATAGAAGATGTACAGTGCAGAGTGTATGGCGGGGGGGTAAATAGAAGATGTACAGTGCGGAGTGTATGGCGGGGGGTAAATAGAAGATGTACAGTGCGGAGTGTATGGCGGGGTAAATAGAAGATGTACAGTGAGGAGTGTATGGTGGGGAGTAAATAGAAGATGTACAGTGAGGAGTGTATGGCGGGGGGTAAATAGAAGATGTACAGTGCGGAGTGTATGGCGGTGGGTAAATAGAAGATGTACAGTGCGGAGTGTATGGCGGGGGGTAAATAGAAGATGTACAGTGCGGAGTGTATGGCGGGGGGTAAATAGAAGATGTACAGTGCGGAGTGTATGGTGGGGAGTAAATAGAAGATGTACAGTGCGGAGTGTATGGCGGGGGGTAAATAGAAGATGTACAGTGAGGAGTGTATGGCGGGGGGTAAATAGAAGATGTACAGTGCGGAGTGTATGGCGGGGGGTAAATAGAAGATGTACAGTGCGGAGTGTATGGCGGGGGGTAAATAGAAGATGTACAGTGCGGAGTGAATGGTGGGGGGTAAATAGAAGATGTACAGTGCGGAGTGTATGGCGGGGGGGGTAAATAGAAGATGTACAGTGCAGAGTGAATGGTGGGGGGTAAATAGAAGATGTACAGTGCGGAGTGTATGGAGGGGGGTAAATAGAAGATGTACAGTGCGGAGTGTATGGCGGGGGGTAAATAGAAGAAGTACAGTGCGGAGTGTATGGCGGGGGGTAAATAGAAGATGTACAGTGCGGAGTGTATGGCGGGGGGTAAATAGAAGATGTACAGTGCGGAGTGTATGGCGGGGGGTAAATAGAAGATGTACAGTGCGGAGTGTATGGCGGGGGGTAAATAGAAGATGTACAGTGCGGAGTGTATGGCGGGGGGTAAATAGAAGATGTACAGTGCGGAGTGAATGGCGGGGGGTAAATAGAAGATGTACAGTGCGGAGTGTATGGCGGGGGGGGTAAATAGAAGACGTACAGTGCGGAGTGTATGGCGGGGGGTAAATAGAAGATGTACAGTGCGGAGTGTATGGTGGGGAGTAAATAGAAGATGTACAGTGCGGAGTGAATGGCGGGGGGTAGATAGAAGATGTATAGTGCGGAGTGTATGGCGGGGGGTAAATAGAAGATGTACAGTGCAGAGTGAATGGCGGGGGGGTAAATAGAAGATGTACAGTGCGGAGTGAATGGCGGGGGGGTAAATAGAAGATGTACAGTGCGGAGTGTATGGCGGGGGGTAAATAGAAGATGTACAGTGCGGAGTGAATGGCGGGGGGTAAATAGAAGATGTTTAAACAAAATGTTTTTGTTTTTTTTTTGGTGGGGGGGGGGGTGGGTGGGGGTGCAATGGACAGTTTCAGTAGAGCAGTGGACAGTGTCAGAATTGTATTATTTTATTTTTTTATTATTTAACAATTCTATAATTTTATACTATATATTATGCTTCCAATTTTTTTTTCATTTTGGGGGGGGGGGGGGGCATTTGATATCATCAGTAGAGCAGTGGATGGTATCAGTAGTTTTTTAATTTGTATTATATTATTTTTATATTTATTTACACTTTTAAATTTTTATAATTTTATTACAATTTGTTTTTAATAGTATTACATTCACAATGCTATGGGGGGGGGGGGGGGCGAACATTGTCTGTAGGACAGTGGACAGTGTCCCTGGAAGAAGCTGTGTGGGCACGCAGCGTAACGCGTAGGACGCCAAACCGGAAGTGACGTAGCGACAATACAATTGTTATGCATTGGCAAAGACGAAGGAAAATGTGAGTCTGTTATTTTTAATCTATTTTAATAAAATCACCAAACGGTACCTCACTATTGTGGCCCCATTTATTTTGGAGATTCAAAGGCTCCACACACACCCCCTGGAATATCGTGTTAAAAGGGATAAGTGTGAGAATTAGTGACCGGACCCATCAACCATAGAAAAGGAGGAAACATTACATATGATACCATACAAAGCTGGTTATAAAGCCAATTGAGGTGAGCGCTTAGGACACCTAGTGGCCACTGCATGGAAGAGCACCTGCATGAATTTTGGGAAAGAAAAGGCGTCTGAATATACACCATTTTATTTATATATATAAGGACACTTTGGCACTTTTTCACTTTTGAATTATTTAATTATTGGAAACTTATAAGCACATAATTTATCACTGGTACTTTATTTTAACAAATTTTGATATATTTAAGGATTGTTTATAGCACATATTTACATCACTTGTAAGAAATATTTTATTTATTAATGAGATTTTTTTAAATTTTATGCACTGGAGAATATTTATATAATTTTATGCACTGGAGAATATCTATATAATTTTAGCACAAGGGATTTTATTATAAACATTTGAAAGCACTGAAAGTAAATTATTAAATGTAATTAGTATGAATAACATGCACTAAGCACCTTTTAAGCGCGGTACTCCCCCCTGTTATAAATTTCTGAATTGCGTAGGTTACCAATAATAGTACCTGCAGCTTTAAAGGAATTTAGGATTCATATAGAGTGACAGCGCGAGAATTTCACCAACCCAATATATTTTAAGTGGACAGTGTCAGTATATATATATTTTTTTTTTTCTAATATGTTTTACAGTTTTATTTTTTTATATATTTTTTTTTTCTAATATGTTTTACAGTTTTATTTTTTTATATATTTTTTTTAAAAATAATGTCATTTTGTTTTTCAAAGTGCCTCTGGGAGGGGGGCAGTGGATGGTCTCAGTAGGCACTGAACAGTGTCAGTAGAGCAGTTAATGGTGTCAGTAGTTTTCTTTATTTAGTTTTTTTACAATTTTATTTTTTATTTACCGGTAGTGGATGTTGAAACACTTTTTTCACAGTGCTCCTGGGGGGCAGTGGATTATGTCAGTAGGGCAGTGAACAGCGTCAGTAGAGGAGTGAATGGTGTCAGTAGTTTTTTTTTTATCTTTATTTATTTATTTATTTTTACACATGTATTTTTTTTTAAATCCCAATTATTTTATTTTTTTTTGTCATAGCTATTGATCATGTCATTAGGGCAGTGGACATTAACAGTAGTTCTTTATTTTATTATTTTTTTTTTCCTTCAATTTAATTGTTTCAATATTTTTTTAAAGTTAAATTTGGTGGAACTCCGCTTTAATTGTTCTTTTATTTTAGGTTATTTTTTTCTATATTACTTTTTTCTTACAATCTAATTTATTTTATAGTTACATTTTTTAAAATGCTTTTAGGGGCATTGGATGGTGCCAGTAAGGTAATCATCAGAGTCAGCCGAGTAATGGACAGTGTCAGAATTTTTTTTTAATTTTAAATAATTGGTCAGTTGAACAATGCTTTTCTCAAAAGTTTTATATCTTTATTATTTTATTTTTTATATTTTTACAATCTTATTTTTTTAATTATTTTTTTTACAATCTATTATTTTATAATTTTTTTTTTTTAAATGTCAGGAAGGGGTTGGTGTCAGTTGGGCAATGGACAGTGTCAGTAGAAATTTGTTATTTTTTTTATATTTTCTAAAAAATATGTTGTTTGTTTTTATGATTGTTTTTCCCGCAGTGCCTCTGAGAGGGGCACAGTGGATGGTGTCAGTGGAGCAGTGATAGTAAACCAGTTAATTGTGTCAGTGTTTTTTTGTTTTTTGTTTTTTTCAATGTATTTTTCTCTATAAATGTATTTTTCTTTTGTTTTACAATTTTATTTTTAATTATTTTAAAATGTGTATTTTTTATTTTTTTTTACAGTCCTTTTTTCCATAATATTTTTTTACAAGGCTATTTTGGGAGATTGGACAGTGTCAGTAGTTTTATTTTTTTAATTTTATTATTTTTTACATTTTTATTATTTTTTTTTACATTGATTTTTTTGTATGAACAATGTCAGTATTTTTTTTTCTAGGATTTTTGACAGTTTATTTTTTCAGTGCTTCTGGAAGGAAGTAGTGGACTGTGTCAGTAAGGCAGGTGACAGTGTCAGTAGAGCAATGGACAGTGTCAGCATATTTTACAGTTTTCTGTATTTTTTTAATTGTTTTATTTTTTGGAATTTATTGTTTATTTTTTTTCACAATGCTTTTTTGGGGAGGGGTTAGGGCGTTGTATCAGTTCATTGGAGTAATGGACAGTGTTGGTATATATATGTGTGTGTGTATATATATATATATATATATATATATATACACTTTACATTTTATATTTTTTTATTATTTTTTTCAATTTAATTTTTTTTATTATTTTTTTCTCAATTATTTGTATTGAGGGTAAAGTGGACAGTGTCCATATTTTTTATTTTACTTTATTATTTTTACAATTTTATTTTTTATATTTATTTCATTTTTGTAAACCAGCCCTGTTGTGGCCTTGGTGGGATTTTGTTTTCTTTGGCCAAATGACTTCAACAGTTCTTCTCTTTACTCTCTGTAAAGCCCCGAGATAATGGGGGAGGGGTCAGCTCAGCACTTATCCACATAACAGTGGAGTCAGCTTGAAGCAATGGGAGTGGGGGAGGGGATGAAAGAAAACATTCCCCTCTACATATAGGAATCACAGGAGAGGAGTGGGGGAGGGGAGTGCCAACATTTCTCCATACGGAAGATTCAGCTCAAAAGCAGTGCAGGGGGAGGGGGCGGTGCAGTAGGAGGGGGCGTGTCATCACTTCTCTACACAGAGGACGTATTCAGGTGAAAACATTGGGGGGAGGGGTGAAAGTGAAGGGGGAGTGTCAGCAGTTTTTACATTGAGGACTCAGCTTGAAGCAATGGGAGTGGGGGAGGGGTCTTCCTACAGAGGAGTCAGCTCACAGCAGGGGGAGGGGCATGTCAGCTGTTTTCTACATGGAGAAGGGAAGTTACAGCAGAGTGAATGGGGGAGGGCACTTCTCCCCCTCACAGGTGTGACATATGAAGGTGCTGATTGGACAGCATGATTATTGCACAGCTGTGCCTTAGGCTGCCCACAATAAAAGGCCACTCTAAAATGTGCAGTTTTATCACACAGCACAATGGCACAGATGTGGGAAGGTTTGAGGGAGCGTGTGATTGGCTGAGTGCAGGAATGTCCACCCAGGGACGCCATCAGGGGGGTACAGGCAGTACTGGTGTAAGGGGCCCGAGCCTCTAGAGGGGCCCGGGGACCGCTTCCCTTACACACATTGAAAACAATAGTTTCCAATCTTCACCACCGCCACCCGCACATCCCTTGCCCCCCCCCCTCGCTCGTATGCCACAGGGGGTGGGGCTAGATAATGCTTAGGGCTTGTGCTGTGTGTTTGGTGGGGGTGGGGGTGTTCTAGTCAGTAATAATCCTCCTCCCCCTCTCACTGCAGTACTCTGACTGAGGAGAGAAGGAATGAAGGAGAAGAAATCCCTACATACAGGCTTTCCCTACCTCCCAGTGTCCGCGGGGAGATCCTGGCAAGCTTCAATAACCTCTGTGCCTGAGGCGGAGCCTGCTTCTTAAAAAAACATTTGGGCAGTAGCTGATTGGCCAGCGCTCAGCATGGGGGTGTGGTTATCTGCCTAATGGAGGAAGTAGCCCCAGCCCACACAGGTGCATGGAGCAGAATGAAGATCAGCTTGGAGGGTAAAAGTCACTGAGTTTTCTATGTGTGATGTGCTGCAGCCTGCTGCTGCTCCTCCTGTGCTTTGTTTGCACTCCTGAATGGGACACAGACTCCACACATGATGGAGGTGCAATGTAAAAATGGCTGGGGGTGATTGTGAGTGGGGAAAGGAATTACATTGTGGAGAGCCTCTTCACCTAGTAACTCTGACCCAGAATCATCCTCATCCATTATCACAATGCAACTCCATCATCCCCACCCAGAATCATCCTCATCCATTATCACAATGCAACTCCATCATCCCCACCCATAATCATCCTCATCCATTATCACAATGCAACTCCATCATCCCCATCCAGAATCATCCTCATCCATTATCACAATGCAACTCCATCATCCCCACCCAGAATCATCCTCATCCATTATCACAATGCAACTCCATCATCCCCATCCAGAATCATCCTCATCCATTATCACAATGCAACTCCATCATCCCCACCCATAATCATCCTCATCCATTATCACAATGCAACTCCATCATCCCCACCCAGAATCATCCTCATCCATTATCACAATGCAACTCCATCATCCCCACCCAGAATCATCCTCATCCATTATCACAATGCAACTCCATCATCCCCACCCATAATCATCCTCATCCATTATCACAATGCAACTCCATCATCCCCACCCAGAATCATCCTCATCCATTATCACAATGCAACTCCCATCATCCCCACCCAGAATCATCCTCATCCATTATCACAATGCAACTCCATCATTCCCACCCAGAATCATCCTCATCCATTATCACAATGCAACTCCATCAACCCCACCCATAATCATCCTCATCCATTATCACAATGCAACTCCCATCATCCCCACCCATAATCATCCTCATCCATTATCACAATGCAACTCCATCATCCCCACCCAGAATCATCCTCATCCATTATCACAATGCAACTCCATCATCCCCACCCATAATCATCCTCATCCATTATCACAATGCAACTCCATCATCCCCACCCATAATCATCCTCATCCATTATCACAATGCAACTCCATCATCCCCACCCATAATCATCCTCATCCATTATCACAATGCAACTCCATCATCCCCACCCAGAATCATCCTCATCCATTATCACAATGCAACTCCATCATCCCCACCCATAATCATCCTCATCCATTATCACAATGCAACTCCATCATCCCCACCCATAATCATCCTCATCCATTATCACAATGCAACTCCATCATCCCCACCCAGAATCATCCTCATCCATTATCACAATGCAACTCCATCATCCCCACCCAGAATCATCCTCATCCATTATCACAATGCAACTCCATCATCCCCACCCAGAATCATCCTCATCCATTATCACAATGCAACTCCATCATCCCCACCCATAATCATCCTCATCCATTATCACAATGCAACTCCCATCATCCCCACCCATAATCATCCTCATCCATTATCACAATGCAACTCCATCATCCCCACCCATAATCATCCTCATCCATTATCACAATGCAACTCCATCATCCCCACCCAGAATCATCCTCATCCATTATCACAATGCAACTCCATCATCCCCACCCATAATCATCCTCATCCATTATCACAATGCAACTCCATCATCCCCACCCATAATCATCCTCATCCATTATCACAATGCAACTCCATCATCCCCACCCATAATCATCCTCATCCATTATCACAATGCAACTCCATCATCCCCACCCAGAATCATCCTCATCCATTATCACAATGCAACTCCATCATCCCCACCCATAATCATCCTCATCCATTATCACAATGCAACTCCATCATCCCCACCCATAATCATCCTCATCCATTATCACAATGCAACTCCATCATCCCCACCCAGAATCATCCTCATCCATTATCACAATGCAACTCCATCATCCCCACCCAGAATCATCCTCATCCATTATCACAATGCAACTCCATCATCCCCACCCAGAATCATCCTCATCCATTATCACAATGCAACTCCATCATCCTCATCCATTATCACAATGTATCCCCATCATCCCCACCCATAATCATCCTCATCCATTATCACAATGCAACTCCATCATCCCCACCCATAATCATCCTCATCCATTATCACAATGCAACCCCATCATCCCCACCCAGAATCATCCTCATCCATTATCACAATGCAACTCCATCATCCCCACCCATAATCATCCTCATCCATTATCACAATGCAACTCCATCATCCCCACCCAGAATCATCCTCATCCATTATCACAATGCAACTCCCATCATCCCCACCCAGAATCATCCTCATCCATTATCACAATGCAACTCCATCATCCCCACCCAGAATCATCCTCATCCATTATCACAATGCAACTCCATCATCCCCACCCAGAATCATCCTCATCCATTATCACAATGCAACTCCATCATCCCCACCCAGAATCATCCTCATCCATTATCACAATGCAACTCCATCATCCCCACCCATAATCATCCTCATCCATTATCACAATGCAACTCCCATCATCCCCACCCAGAATCATCCCCATCCATTATCACAATGCAACTCCATCATCCTCATCCATTATCACAATGCAACTCCCATCATCCCCATCCAGAATCATCCTCATCCATTATCACAATGTATCCCCATCATCCACACCCAGAATCATCCTCATCCATTATCACAATGCAACTCCATCATCCCCACCCAGAATCATCCTCATCCATTATCACAATGCAACTCCATCATCCCCACCCAGAATCATCCTCATCCATTATCAAAATGCAACTCCATCATCCCCACCCAGAATCATCCTCATCCATTATCACAATGCAACTCCCATCATCCCCACCCAGAATCATCCTCATCCATTATCACAATGCAACTCCCATCATCCCCACCCATAATCATCCTCATCCATTATCACAATGCAACTCCATCATCCCCACCCAGAATCATCCTCATCCATTATCACAATGCAACTCCCATCATCCCCACCCAGAATCATCCTCATCCATTATCACAATGCAACTCCATCATCCCCACCCATAATCATCCTCATCCATTATCACAATGCAACTCCATCATCCCCACCCAGAATCATCCTCATCCATTATCACAATGCAACTCCATCATCCCCACCCAGAATCATCCTCATCCATTATCACAATGCAACTCCATCATCCCCACCCAGAATCATCCTCATCCACTATCACAATGCAACTCCCATCATCCCCATCCAGAATCATCCTCATCCATTATCACAATGCAACTCCATCATCCCCACCCATAATCATCCTCATCCATTATCACAATGCAACTCCATCATCCCCACCCATAATCATCCTCATCCATTATCACAATGCAACTCCATCATCCCCACCCAGAATCATCCTCATCCATTATCACAATGCAACTCCATCATCCCCACCCAGAATCATCCTCATCCATTATCACAATGCAACTCCATCATCCTCATCCATTATCACAATGTATCCCCATCATCCCCACCCATAATCATCCTCATCCATTATCACAATGCAACTCCATCATCCCCACCCATAATCATCCTCATCCATTATCACAATGCAACCCCATCATCCCCACCCAGAATCATCCTCATCCATTATCACAATGCAACTCCATCATCCCCACCCATAATCATCCTCATCCATTATCACAATGCAACTCCATCATCCCCACCCAGAATCATCCTCATCCATTATCACAATGCAACTCCCATCATCCCCACCCAGAATCATCCTCATCCATTATCACAATGCAACTCCATCATCCCCACCCAGAATCATCCTCATCCATTATCACAATGCAACTCCATCATCCCCACCCAGAATCATCCTCATCCATTATCACAATGCAACTCCATCATCCCCACCCAGAATCATCCTCATCCATTATCACAATGCAACTCCATCATCCCCACCCATAATCATCCTCATCCATTATCACAATGCAACTCCCATCATCCCCACCCAGAATCATCCCCATCCATTATCACAATGCAACTCCATCATCCTCATCCATTATCACAATGCAACTCCCATCATCCCCATCCAGAATCATCCTCATCCATTATCACAATGTATCCCCATCATCCACACCCAGAATCATCCTCATCCATTATCACAATGCAACTCCATCATCCCCACCCAGAATCATCCTCATCCATTATCACAATGCAACTCCATCATCCCCACCCAGAATCATCCTCATCCATTATCAAAATGCAACTCCATCATCCCCACCCAGAATCATCCTCATCCATTATCACAATGCAACTCCCATCATCCCCACCCAGAATCATCCTCATCCATTATCACAATGCAACTCCCATCATCCCCACCCATAATCATCCTCATCCATTATCACAATGCAACTCCATCATCCCCACCCAGAATCATCCTCATCCATTATCACAATGCAACTCCCATCATCCCCACCCAGAATCATCCTCATCCATTATCACAATGCAACTCCATCATCCCCACCCATAATCATCCTCATCCATTATCACAATGCAACTCCATCATCCCCACCCAGAATCATCCTCATCCATTATCACAATGCAACTCCATCATCCCCACCCAGAATCATCCTCATCCATTATCACAATGCAACTCCATCATCCCCACCCAGAATCATCCTCATCCACTATCACAATGCAACTCCCATCATCCCCATCCAGAATCATCCTCATCCATTATCACAATGCAACTCCATCATCCCCACCCATAATCATCCTCATCCATTATCACAATGCAACTCCATCATCCCCACCCATAATCATCCTCATCCATTATCACAATGCAACTCCATCATCCCCACCCAGAATCATCCTCATCCATTATCACAATGCAACTCCATCATCCCCACCCAGAATCATCCTCATCCATTATCACAATGCAACTCCATCATCCCCACCCAGAATCATCCTCATCCATTATCACAATGCAACTCCATCATCCCCACCCAGAATCATCCTCATCCATTATCACAATGCAACTCCATCATCCCCACCCATAATCATCCTCATCCATTATCACAATGCAACTCCATCATCCCCACCCAGAATCATCCTCATCCATTATCACAATGCAACTCCCATCATCCCCACCCAGAATCATCCTCATCCATTATCACAATGCAACTCCATCATCCCCACCCAGAATCATCCTCATCCATTATCACAATGCAACTCCATCATCCCCACCCAGAATCATCCTCATCCATTATCACAATGCAACTCCATCATCCCCACCCAGAATCATCCTCATCCATTATCACAATGCAACTCCATCATCCCCACCCAGAATCATCCTCATCCATTATCACAATGCAACTCCCATCATCCCCACCCAGAATCATCCCCATCCATTATCACAATGCAACTCCATCATCCTCATCCATTATCACAATGCAACTCCCATCATCCCCATCCAGAATCATCCTCATCCATCATCCATTATCACAATGTATCCCCATCATCCACACCCAGAATCATCCTCATCCATTATCACAATGCAACTCCATCATCCCCACCCAGAATCATCCTCATCCATTATCACAATGCAACTCCATCATCCCCACCCAGAATCATCCTCATCCATTATCACAATGCAACTCCATCATCCCCACCCAGAATCATCCTCATCCATTATCACAATGCAACTCCCATCATCCCCACCCAGAATCATCCTCATCCATTATCACAATGCAACTCCCATCATCCCCACCCATAATCATCCTCATCCATTATCACAATGCAACTCCATCATCCCCACCCAGAATCATCCTCATCCATTATCACAATGCAACTCCCATCATCCCCACCCAGAATCATCCTCATCCATTATCACAATGCAACTCCATCATCCCCACCCATAATCATCCTCATCCATTATCACAATGCAACTCCATCATCCCCACCCAGAATCATCCTCATCCATTATCACAATGCAACTCCATCATCCCCACCCAGAATCATCCTCATCCATTATCACAATGCAACTCCATCATCCCCACCCAGAATCATCCTCATCCATTATCACAATGCAACTCCCATCATCCCCATCCAGAATCATCCTCATCCATTATCACAATGCAACTCCATCATCCCCATCCAGAATCATCCTCATCCATTATCACAATGCAACTCCATCATCCCCACCCAGAATCATCCTCATCCATTATCACAATGCAACTCCATCATCCCCACCCAGAATCATCCATTATCACAATGCAACTCCATCATCCCCATCCAGAATCATCCTCATCCATTATCACAATGCAACTCCATCATCCCCACCCAGAATCATCCTCATCCATTATCACAATGCAACTCCCATCATCCCCATCCAGAATCATCCTCATCCATTATCACAATGCAACTCCATCATCCCCACCCAGAATCATCCTCATCCATTATCACAATGCAACTCCATCATCCCCACCCAGAATCATCCTCATCCATTATCACAATGCAACTCCCATCATCCCCACCCAGAATCATCCTCATCCATTATCACAATGCAACTCCCATCATCCCCACCCAGAATAATCCTCATCCATTATCACAATGCAACTCCATCATCCCCATCCAGAATCATCCTCATCCATTATCACAATGCAACTCCATCATCCCCACCCAGAATCATCCTCATCCATTATCACAATGCAACTCCCATCATCCCCACCCAGAATCATCCTCATCCATTATCACAATGCAACTCCATCATCCCCACCCAGAATCATCCTCATCCATTATCACAATGCAACTCTATCATCCCCACCCAGAATCATCCATTATCACAATGCAACTCCATCATCCCCACCCAGAATCATCCTCATCCATTATCACAATGCAACTCCATCATCCCCATCCAGAATCATCCTCATCCATTATCAAAATGCAACTCCATCATCCCCACACAGAATCATCCTCATCGATTATCACAATGCAACTCCCATCATCCCCATCCAGAATCATCCTCATCCATTATCACAATGCAACTCCCATCATCCCTGCCCAGAATCATCCTCATCCATTATCACAATGCAACTCCCATCATCCCCATCCAGAATCATCCTCATCCATTATCACAATGCAACTCCATCATCCCCACCCAGAATCATCCTCATCCATTATCACAATGCAACTCCATCATCACCACCCAGAATCATCCTCATCCATTATCACAATGCAACTCCCATCATTCCCGCCCAGAATCATCCTCATCCATTATCACAATGCAACTCCATCATCCCCACCCAGAATCATCCTCATCCATTATCACAATGCAACTCCATCATCCCCACCCAGAATCATCCTCATCCATTATCACAATGCAACTCCATCATCCCCACCCAGAATCATCCTCATCCATTATCACAAAGCAACTCCATCATCCCCACCCAGAATCATCCTCATCCATTATCACAATGCAACTCCCATCATCCCCACCCAGAATCATCCTCATCCATTATCACAATGCAACTCCATCATCCCCACCCAGAATCATCCTCATCCATTATCACAATGCAACTCCCATCATCCCCGCCCAGAATCATCCTCATCCATTATCACAATGCAACTCCCATCATCCCCATCCCCACCCAGAATCATCCTCATCCATTATCACAATGCAACTCCCATCATCCCCACCCAGAATCATCCTCATCCATTATCACAATGCAACTCCCATCATCCCCATCCAGAATCATCCTCATCCATTATCACAATGCAACTCACATCATCCCCATCCAGAATCATCCTCATCCATTATCACAATGCAACTCCCATCATCCCCACCCAGAATCATCCTCATCCATTATCACAATGCAACTCCATCATCCCCACCCAGAATCATCCTCATCCATTATCACAATGCAACTCCCATCATCCCCATCCAGAATCATCCTCATCCATTATCACAATGCAACTCCCATCATCCCCGCCCAGAATCATCCTCATCCATTATCACAATGCAACTCCCATCATCCCCGCCCAGAATCATCCTCATCCATTATCACAATGCAACTCCATCATCCCCACCCAGAATCATCCTCATCCATTATCACAATGCAACTCCATCATCCCCACCCAGAATCATCCTCATCCATTATCACAATGCAACTCCATCATCCCCACCCAGAATCATCCTCATCCATTATCACAAAGCAACTCCATCATCCCCACCCAGAATCATCCTCATCCATTATCACAATGCAACTCCATCATCCCCACCCAGAATCATCCTCATCCATTATCACAATGCAACTCCCATCATCCCCGCCCAGAATCATCCTCATCCATTATCACAATGCAACTCCCATCATCCCCATCCCCACCCAGAATCATCCTCATCCATTATCACAATGCAACTCCCATCATCCCCACCCAGAATCATCCTCATCCATTATCACAATGCAACTCCCATCATCCCCACCCAGAATCATCCTCATCCATTATCACAATGCAACTCCCATCATCCCCATCCAGAATCATCCTCATCCATTATCACAATGCAACTCCCATCATCCCCATCCAGAATCATCCTCATCCATTATCACAATGCAACTCCCATCATCCCCACCCAGAATCATCCTCATCCATTATCACAATGCAACTCCCATCATCCCCACCCAGAATCATCCTCATCCATTATCACAATGCAACTCCATCATCCCCATCCAGAATCATCCTCATCCATTATCACAATGCAACTCCATCATCCCCACCCAGAATCATCCTCATCCATTATCACAATGCAACTCCATCATCCCCATCCATAATCATCCTCATCCATTATCACAATGCAACTCCATCATCCCCACCCAGAATCATCCTCATCCATTATCACAATGCAACTCCATCATCCCCACCCAGAATCATCCTCATCCATTATCACAATGAAACTCCGATCATCCCCATCCAGAATCATCCTCATCCATTATCACAATGCAACTCCCATCATCCCCATCCAGAATCATCCTCATCCATTATCACAATGCAACTCCATCATCCCCACCCAGAATCATCTTCATCCATTATCACAATGCAACTTCATCATCCTCATCCATTATCACAATGCAACTCCATCATCCCCATCCAGAATCATCCTCATCCATTATCACAATGCAACTCCATCATCCCCACCCAGAATCATCCTCATCCATTATCACAATGCAACTCCCATCATCCCCATCCAGAATCATCCTCATCCATTATCACAATGCAACTCCATCATCCCCACCCAGAATCATCCTCATCCATTATCACAATACAACTCCATCATCCCCATCCCCACCCAGAATCATCCTCATCCATTATCACAATGCAACTCCATCATCCCCACCCAGAATCATCCTCATCCATTATCACAATGCAACTCCATCATCCCCACCCAGAATCATCCTCATCCATTATCACAATGCAACTCCATCATCCCCACCCAGAATCATCCTCATCCATTATCACAATGCAACTCCATCATCCCCACCCAGAATCATCCTCATCCATTATCACAATGCAACTCCCATCATCCCCATCCAGAATCATCCTCATCCATTATCACAATGTATCCCCATCATCCCCACCCAGAATCATCCTCATCCATTATCACAATGCAACTCCATCATCCCCACCCAGAATCATCCTCATCCATTATCACAATGCAACTCCATCATCCCCACCCAGAATCATCCTCATCCATTATCACAATGCCACTCCATCATCCCCACCCAGAATCATCCTCATCCATTATCACAATGCAACTCCATCATCCCCACCCAGAATCATCCTCATCCATTATCACAATGCAACTCCCATCATCCCCACCCAGAATGATCCTCATCCATTATCACAACGCAACTCCATCATCCTCACCCCCACCCAGAATCATCCTCATCCATTATCACAATGCAACTCCCATCATCCCCATCCCCACCCAGAATCATCCTCATCCATTATCACAATGCAACTCCCATCATCCCCACCCAGAATCATCCTCATCCATTATCACAATGCAACTCCCATCATCCCCACCCAGAATCATCCTCATCCATTATCACAATGCAACTCCATCATCCCCACCCAGAATCATCCTCATCCATTATCACAATGCAACTCCCATCATCCCCACCCAGAATCATCCTCATCCATTATCACAATGCAACTCCATCATCCCCATCCAGAATCATCCTCATCCATTATCACAATGCAACTCCATCATCCCCACCCAGAATCATCCTCATCCATTATCACAATGCAACTCCATCATCCCCACCCATAATCATCCTCATCCATTATCACAATGCAACTCCATCATCCCCACCCAGAATCATCCTCATCCATTATCACAATGCAACTCCCATCATCCCCACCCAGAATCATCCTCATCCATTATCACAATGCAACTCCATCATCCCCATCCAGAATCATCCTCATCCATTATCACAATGCAACTCCATCATCCCCACCCAGAATCATCCTCATCCATTATCACAATGCAACTCCCATCATCCCCATCCCTACCCAGGCCAGATTCCTCCATCCCTCTCCACAATGTATCCCCATCCCTGTCCACAATGTATCCCCATCCCCACCCGGATTTATCCATCCCTGTCCACAATGTATCCCCATCCCCACCCGGATTTATCCATCCCTGTCCACAATGTTTCCCCATCCCTGTCCACAATGTATCCCCACCCCTGTCCACAATGTATCCCCATCCCCACCCGGATTTATCCATCCCTGTCCACAATGTATCCCCACCCCTGTCCACAATGTATCCCCATCCCCACCTGGATTTATCCATCCCTATCCACAATGTATCCCCATCCCTGTCTACAATGTATCCCCACCCCCACCCGGATTTATCCATCCCTGTCCACAATGTATCCCCATCCCCACCCGTATTTATCCATCCCTGTCCACAATGTATCCCCATCCCTGTCCACAATGTATCCCCATCCCCACCCGGATTTATCCATCCCTGTCCACAATGTATCCCCATCCCCACCCGGATTTTTCCATCCCTGTCCACAATGTATCCCCATCCCTGTCCACAATGTATCCCCATCCCCACCCGGATTTTTCCATCCCTGTCCACAATGTATCCCCATCCCTGTCCACAATATATCCCCATCCCCACTCAGATTTATCCTTCCCTGTCCACAATGTATCCTCATCCCCACCCGGATTTATCCATCCCTGTCCACAATGTATCCCCATCCCCACCCAGATTTATCCATCCCTGTCCACAATGTATCCTCATCCCCACCCGGATTTATCCATCCCTGTCCACAATGTATCCCCATCCCTGTCCACAATGTATCCCCATCCACACCCGGATTTATCCATCCCTGTCCACAATGTATCCCCATCCACACCCGGATTTATCCATCTCTGTCCACAATGTATCCCCATCCCCACCCGGATTTATCCATCCCTGTCCACAATGTATCCCCCATCCCCACCCGGATTTACCTACCCTGTCCACAATGTATCCCCATCCCTGTCCAAAATGTATCCCCATCCCTGTCCACAATGTATCCCCATCCCTGTCCACAATGTATCCCCACCCCTGTCCACAATGTATCCCCATCCCTGTCCACAATGTATCCCCATCCCTGTCCACAATGTATCCCCATCCCTGTCCACAATGTATCCCCATCCCTGTCCACAATGTATCCCCATCCCTGTCCACAATGTATCCCCACCCCTGTCCACAATGTATCCCCACCCCTGTCTACAATGTATCCCCACCCCTGTCCACAATGTATCCCCATCCTTGTCCACAATGTATCCCCATCCCTGTCCACAATGTATCCCCACCCCTGTCCACAATGTATCCCCATCCCTGTCCACAATGTATCCCCATCCCTGTCCACAATGTATCCCCATCCCCACCCGGATTTATCCATCCCTGTCCACAATGTATCCCCATCCCCACCCAGATTTATCTATCCCTGTCCACAATGTATCCCCATCCCCACCCGGATTTATCCATCCCTGTCCACAATGTATCCCCATCCCCACCCAGATTTATCCATCCCTGTCCACAATGTATCCCCATCCCCACCCGGATTTATCCATCCCTGTCCACAATGTATCCCCATCCCTGTCCACAATGTATCCCCATCCCTGTCCACAATGTATCCCCATCCCTGTCCACAATGTATCCCCACCACTGTCCACCATGTATCCCCATCCCTGTCCACAATGTATCCCCATCCCCACCCGGATTTATCCATCCCTGTCCACAATGTATCCCCATCCCCACCCGGATTTATCCATCCCTGTCCACAATGTATCCCCATCCCCACCCGGATTTTTCCATCCCTGTACACAATGTATCCCCATCCCCACCCGGATTTTTCCATCCCTGTCCACAATGTATCCCCATCCCTGTCCACAATGTATCCCCATCCCCACCCGGATTTATCCATCCCTGTCCACAATGTAACCCCATCCCCACCCGGATTTATCCATCCCTTTCCACAATGTATCCCCATCCCCACCCGGATTTATCCATCCCTGTCCACAATGTATCCCCATCCCCACCCGGATTTATCCATCCCTGTCCACAATGTATCCCCATCCCCACTCAGATTTATCCTTCCCTGTCCACAATGTATCCCCATCCCCACCCGGATTTATCCATCCCTGTCCACAATGTATCCTCATCCCCAGCCGGATTTATCCATCCCTGTCCACAATGTATCCCCCATCCCCTCCCGGATTTATCCATCCCTGTCCACAATGTATCCCCATCCACACCCGGATTTATCCATCTTTGTCCACAATGTATCCCCATCCCCACCCGGATTTATCCATCCCTGTCCACAATGTATCCCCCATCCCCACCCGGATTTACCTACCCTGTCCACAATGTATCCCCATCCCTGTCCACAATGTATCCCCATCCCTGTCCACAATGTTTCCCCATCCCTGTCCACAATGTATCCCCATCCCTGTCCACAATGTATCCCCATCCCTGTCCACAATGTATCCCCATCCCCACCCGGATTTAACTACCCTGTCCACAATGTATCCCCATCCCTGTCCACAATGTATCCCCACCCCTGTCCACAATGTATCCCCACCCCTGTCCACAATGTATCCCCATCCCTGTCCACAATGTATCCCCATCCCTGTCCACAATGTATCCCCATCCCTGTCCACAATGTATCCCCATCCCTGTCCACAAGGTATCCCCATCCCTGTCAACAATGTATCCCCATCCCTGTCCACAATGTATCCCCATCCCTGTCCACAATGTATCCCCATCCCTGTCCACAATGTATCCCCATCCCCACCCGGATTTATCCATCCCTGTCCACAATGTATCCCCATCCCCACCCGGATTTATCCATCCCTGTCCACAATGTATCCCCACCCCTGTCCACAATGTATCCCCATCCCCACCTGGATTTATCCATCCCTGTCCACAATGTATCCCCATCCCTGTCTACAATGTATCCCCACCCCCACCCGGATTTATCCATCCCTGTCCACAATGTATCCCCATCCCTGTCCACAATGTATCCCCATCCCCACCCGTATTTATCCATCCCTGTCCACAATGTATCCCCATCCCTGTCCACAATGTATCCCCATCCCTGTCCACAATGTATCCCCATCCCCACCCGGATTTATCCATCCCTGTCCACAATGTATCCCCATCCCCACCGGATTTATCCATCCCTGTCCACAATGTATCCCCATCCCCACCCGGATTTTTCCATCCCTGTACACAATGTATCCCCATCCCCACCCGGATTTTTCCATCCCTGTCCACAATGTATCCCCATCCCTGTCCACAATGTATCCCCATCCCCACCCAGATTTATCCATCCCTGTCCACAATGTAACCCCATCCCCACCCGGATTTATCCATCCCTTTCCACAATGTATCCCCATCCCCACCCGGATTTATCCATCCCTGTCCACAATGTATCCCCATCCCCACCCGGATTTAGCTACCCTGTCCACAATGTATCCCCATCCCCACCCGGATTTATCCATCCTTTTCCACAATGTATCCCCATCCCCACCCGGATTTATCCATCCCTGTCCACAATGTATCCCCATCCCGATCTCCACCCGGATTTACCTACCCTGTCCACATTGTATCCCCATCCCCACCCGGATTTATCCATCCTTTTCCACAATGTATCCCCATCCCCACCCGGATTTATCCATCCCTGTCCACAATGTATCCCCATCCCCACCCGGATTTACCTACCCTGTCCACAATGTATCCCCATCCCAACCCGGATTTATCCATGCCTGTCCACAATGTATCCCCATCCCCACCCAGATTTATCCATCCCTGTCCAAAATGTATCCCCATCCCCACCCGGATTTATCCATCCTTGTCCACAATGTATCCCCATCCCCACCCGGATTTATCCATCCCTGTCCACAATGTATCCCCATCCCCACCCGGATTTATCCATCCCTGTCAACAATGTATCCCCATCCCTGTCCACAATGTATCCCCATCCCCACTCAGATTTATCCTTCCCTGTCCACAATGTATCCCCATCCCCACCCGGATTTATCCATCCCTGTCCACAATGTATCCCCATCCCGATCTCCACCCGGATTTACCTACCCTGTCCACATTGTATCCCCATCCCCACCCGGATTTATCCATCCTTTTCCACAATGTATCCCCATCCCCACCCGGATTTATCCATCCCTGTCCACAATGTATCCCCATCCCCACCCGGATTTACCTACCCTGTCCACAATGTATCCCCATCCCAACCCGGATTTATCCATGCCTGTCCACAATGTATCCCCATCCCCACCCAGATTTATCCATCCCTGTCCAAAATGTATCCCCATCCCCACCCGGATTTATCCATCCTTGTCCACAATGTATCCCCATCCCCACCCGGATTTATCCATCCCTGTCCACAATGTATCCCCATCCCCACCCGGATTTATCCATCCCTGTCCACAATGTATCCCCATCCCTGTCCACAATATATCCCCATCCCTGTCCACAATGTATCCCCATCCCCACCCGGATTTATCCATCCCTGTCCACAATGTATCCCCATCCCCACCCGGATTTACCTACCCTGTCCACGATGTATCCCCATCCCAGCCCGGATTTATCCATCCCTGTCCACAACGTATCCCCATCCCAACCCGGATTTATCCATCCCTGTCCACAATGTATCCCCATCCCCACCCGGATTTATCCATCCCTGTCTACAATGTATCCCCATCCCCACCCGGATTTACCTCCCCGTCCACAATGTATCTTCATCCCCACCCGGATTTATCCATCCCTGTCCACAATGTATCCCCATTGCCACCCGGAATATCCATCCCTGTCCACAATGTATCCCCATCCCTGTCCACAATGTATCCCCATCCCCACCCGGATTTATCCATCCCTGTCTACAATGTATCCCCATCCCCACCCGGATTTACCTACCCTGTCCACAATGTATCCCCATCCCAACCCGGATTTATCCATCCCTGTCCACAATGTATCCCCATCCCCACCCGGATTTATGCATCCCTGTCCACAATGTATCCCCATCCCCACCCGGATTTACCTACCCTGTCCACAATGTATCCCCATCCCCACCCGGATTTATCCATCCCTGTCCACAATGTATCCCCATTGCCACCCGAAATATCCATCCCTGTCCACAATGTATCCCCATCCCCACCCGGATTTATCCATCCCTGTCCACAATGTATCCCCAACCCCACCCGGATTTATCCATCCCTGTCCACAATGTATCCCCATCCCTGTCCACAATGTATCCCCATCCCCACCCGGATTTATCCATCCCTGTCCACAATATATCCCCACCCGGATTTATCTACCCTGTCCACAATGTATCCCCATCCCAACCCGGATTTATCCATCCCTGTCCACAATGTATCCCCATCCCAACCTGGATTTATCCATCCCTGTCCACAATGTATCCCCATCCCCACCCAGATTTATCCATCCCTGTCCACAATGTATCCCCATCCCCACCCGGATTTACCTACCCTGTCCACAATGTATCCCCATCCCCACCCGGATTTATCCATCCCTGTCCACAATGTATACCCATTGCCACCCGGAATATCAATCCCTGTCCACAATGTATCCCTGACCAGAATCCTGGAGAGGGATAGATAATTCTGGGTGGGGATGGGGATACATTGTGGACAGGAATTGGGGCGGACTGACATTTGGGCCCATGGACGGTGCCCAAGGGCCCGATGTCAGTGGGGGGCCCCATGAGAGGCTCTTGGTACTTCGCAGGGATCACTAAATGGGGCCACGGTCCATGCCAAATGAAAGTCATGTCAGGGCCACGGTCCACCATTTAGCAGCTGTGTCCTTTTTACTGGGTCTCCCACCAGCCACCACTGCCATGCTAACAGGGAGTGGGAAGTGCTGCAGGACTATCTGCAGAGAGTGCGGGAGCCTTTTAAAATTAACAAGTGGATAAGTACCCGCTTGTTAAGTTGGCCAGCTCCCGCCTTACTTCCAGATCTGCAGCACCTCCAGTCTTCGTCCACTGTGAGCATGGTAGTGGCTTGAGACAGAAGGTAGAGGACACCCCAGGCTGATCAGTGCCTATGACTTACCAAGGTGGTACTCTGCAGGGAAGGCTTGCAATAAAAGGGGCACTATGTCATAAAGGAGCACATTGATGAACGGGCACTGATTTATGGGCACTGTGATGTAAGTGGCATTGATGTAAGCAGCACTGTGATGTAAGTGGCATTGATGTAAGCAGCACTGTGATGTAAGTGGCATTGATGTAAGCAGCACTGTGATGTAAGTGGCATTGATGTAAGCAGCACTGTGATGTAAGTGGCATTGATGTAAGCAGCACTGTGATGTAAGTGGCATTGATGTAAGCAGCACTGTGATGTAAGTGGCATTGATGTAAGCAGCACTGTGATGTAAGTGGCATTGATATAAGCAGCACTGTGATGTAAGTGGCATTGATATAAGCAGCACTGTGATGTAAGTGGCATTGATGTAAGCAGCACTGTGATGTATGCGGCATTGATGTAAGCAGCACTGTGATGTAAGCAGCACTGTAATGTAAGTGGCATTGATGTATTGGCACCTTGTTGTAAGCAGCGCTGTTATACAGATCACTGTGATGTAAGCTGCACTGTTATATATGGGCCCTGTGATGTAAGCAGCACTGTGATGTAAGTGGCATTGATGTATGGGGCACTGTGGTGGACTGGGAACGGTGGTTTACATTTTGGAAATGTTACCATTGTTGCACCTTTACTGTAAAGTGGTTCTCTCCCCCGAACCCTCCCCCCTCCCCTTCATCTTCTGATTTTTCTTAAAATATACTTTAAATCTACTTTACTTGGTAAGATGGCCAGTGGGCAGATTTGGTGGGGCGCCCAGTTGGCGGGCCATGGGGAAGGCTGGTGGTCAAGCACCGGGGGGCCCAGTCCTAAAGCTGTGTAAGGGGCCCCAACATTTCTGATGGCTGCCCTGTGTCCACCACAGCTCTTACCTGGGAATTGAACGACAGTGGGTGGAGTCAGTAGTTGATTTCTTTTTTTTACCAATTCTTTTCAGGGAGGAGGGGTTAGGACAATGGATTGTGTCAGCAAGGCACTGGGCAGTGTCAGTAGCTTTTTTATTTTTGTTTTATATTTAAATTTTAATTTCTATTATTTATTATATCTTTATTTTCACAATGAATGGGGGATGGGCAGTGGATGATGTCAGGAAATGAAATAAGGAAAATAAAAATAATTAAAATATAAAATTGTGAAACATAATAGAAGGGAAGTGGACAGCATTATTAGTTATTTATTTTCTTTTTTAAATCCTTTTTTCACAGTGTCTCTGGGAGGGTGGCAATGGATGGAGTCAGTAGGGCAGTGTACAGTGTCAGTAGTTTTTTATTTGTATTTAATTGTTTTTTTTTATACAATGTAATTATATCTTTTATTTATTTATTTTTTTCATTTTTTCAAAAAGGTTTTTGGGGACCAGAGGATGGTGTCAGTAGGGCAGTAGACAGTAATTTAAAAAAAAAATAACATTTGTAAAAAATAGTATAAAAATAATACATATATTTTTTTACTATTTATGTATTCATCATTGTTTTTACAATATTTTTTGGGGGGGAAGAGGGCGGTGTCAGTAGAGCACTGGATGGTGTCAGTACGGCAGTTGAAGGTGTCAGTAGTTTTTTTATTGCTTTTATTATTTTATTTGTTTTTCATAATGTTATTGTTTATCATTTTTTGAATGAATCTTTCAATAAATATTTTGCACAATCGTTTTTTTTTTTTTGTGGGGGGGGGGGGTGGACAATGTCAGTAGTTTTTATTTTTTATATTTTTTTTATATTATTATTTGCCACTATAATTTTTTATTTTTATTTTTAAAATATTGTTTTCACAGTGCTTTAGAGGGGGGGGGGGCAGAATAAGTAGTTTTTTAATTTTTAAATGTGAAATATTTTTTATAATTTATTTTAATAATTTTTTCACAATGATTTGGGGGAAGATGTGGATGATCTCAGTAGGGCAGTGAACACTCAGTAGAGCAGTGAATGGTGCCAGTAGACTTTTTATTTTTGATCAATTATTTTGTTTACAAATGTATTTTTGGTCTTTTTTTTTTTACAATTCAATTTTGTTTTATTTTTGATTATTTTTTTTAAATGTCTCTTGTGAGGGGGGTGTATTAGGGCACTGGAAGGTGTCAGTCATTTTTAATTTTTTATAAATGTATATTTTTATTTCTATTTACAGTTAAATGTTTTATTATTTTTTACAATTATTTTGGAGGGCCAGTGGTTGTTGGTGTCAGTGGTTGAAGTTAGTAGGGTAGTGCACAGTGTCAGTAGAGTAGTGGATAGTGTCATATTTTTTTTTATTCTATTACATTTTTTTATTTACAAACCTATTTTTTTACTATTTAATTTTTTTATACTTTTTTTTTCATTTTTTCAAAATGCTTTTAGGGTCCAGTGGATGGTGTAAATAGGTCAGTGGAAGGTGTCAGTAGTGCAATGGACAATTTCAAAATGTATCATTATTATTTCATTATTCTTTTTAAAAATATTAGTTTTAATTATTTTCTACTATATATTTTTGGATTTCTTACACTAACTGTTTTTTTTTTTTTGCGGTGGGGGGGGGGGGTGAGGCAGAAGATGGTATCAGTAGTTTTTTGTTTTTATTATTAAAAAAAATAAAATAAAATAAAAAATAAACATTTTATTTCCTTTTTTTTATAACATATTTTTCAGTGCCTTTGGAGGAGCAGAGGACGGTGTCAGTAGAGCAGTGGACAAGGAGTCAGCTCATAGCAGAAGGGGGCGGTGCAGGGGGAGGGGCGTGTCAGAATTTCTCCACTCACAGGACCCAGCTGGCAGCAGAGATAATGGGGGAGGGGTCAGGTCAGCACTTTTCCTCTGAACAGTGAACTCAGCTTGAAGCAATGGGAGTGGGGGGAGGGGTATGAAAGAAAACATTTCCCCTCCACATATAGGAATCAGCTGAAAGGAGAGGGAGTGGTTAAGGGGGAGGGGCCAGGCTGGAGATACCGCTAAGCAAAATAGGCAGCCGCCTAGGTCCTAGGATAGTAGAGCTGCCACCTCCCGCCGGTATAGTGGAGCTGCTGTGCCCATCCCCTGCCCCCTCCCTCTCTCCTAGAGTTACTGCTGGGCAGGGAGGACTGTGCACACCGCCAGGAGAGGGGCGCTCTCACCTGTTCTGTGTGAAAGTGAAAGCAGAGTGAGCGGTGTGTAAGGGGCTATCGCTGGAGGGGACCACCGTCCAAAAAAGCTCTGGTGTCAACCCTCTGATGGCCCAGCGCCATTATCTCAGCAGGCGGTGGCAGCTCCACTCTCCCGGTGGGCGGGACTCCCTCTGTAAGTTGTAGCTGCTCTTTGGCAGCGGCCCCTCTGTCCTCTCTTCTGGGCTGTGAAGCAAGCAGTACTTAACTTTGTACCCTGTATATAGAGAACTCTTTAGGATTGCATCCCCTACATAGCGATCCTTACACCCCCTACATAGCGATCCCAACACCCTGTACATAGCGATCCTTACACCCCCTACATAGCGATCCTTACACCCTGTACATATCGATCCTTACACCCCCTACATAGCGATCCTTACACCCTGTACATAGCGATCCTTACACCCTGTACATAGCGATCCTTACACCCTGTACATAGCGATCCTTACACCCCCTACATAGCGATCCTTACACCCTGTACATATCGATCCTTACACCCCCTACATAGCGATCCTTACACCCTGTACATAGCGATCCTTACACCCCCTACATAGCGATCCTTACACCCTGTACATAGCGATCCTTACACCCCCTACATAGCGATCCTTACACCCTGTACATAGCGATCCTTACACCCTGTACATAGCGATCCTTACACCCTGTACATAGCAATCCTTACACCCTGTACATAGCGATCCTTGCACCCTGTACATAGCGATCCTTGCACCCTGTACATAGCGATCCTTACACCCCCTACATAGCGATCCTTACACCCTGTACATAGCGATCCTTACACCCTGTACATAGCGATCCTTACACCCTGTACATAGCGATCCTTGCTCCCTGTACATAGCGATCCTTGCACCCTGTACATAGTGATCCTTACACCCTGTACATAGTGATCCTTACCCCCTGTACATAGTGATCCTTGCTCCCTGTACATAGCGATCCTTACACCCTGTACATAGCGATCCTTACACCCCCTACATAGCGATCCTTACACCCACTACATAGCGATCCTTACACCCCCTACATAGCGATCCTTATACCCCCTACATAGCGATCCTTACACCCTGTACATAGCGATCCTTACACCCTGTACATAGTGATCCTTACACCCTGTACATAGCGATCCTTGCTCCCTGTACATAGCGATCCTTGCACCCTGTACATAGTGATCCTTACACCCCCTACATAGCGATCCTTGCTCCCTGTACATAGCGATACTTACACCCTGTACATATCGATCCTTACACCCCCTACATAGCGATCCTTACACCCCCTACATAGCGATCCTTACACCCCCTACATAGCGATCCTTACACCCTGTACATAGCGATCCTTACACCCTGTACATAGAGATCCTTACACCCTGTACATAGCGATCCTTGCTCCCTGTACATAGCGATCCTTGCACCCTGTACATAGCGATCCTTACACCATGTACATAGTGATCCTTACACCCTGTACATAGTAATCCTTGCTCCCTGTACATAGCGATCCTTGCACCCTGTACATAGTGATCCTTACACCCTGTACATAGCGATCCTTGCTCCCTGTACATAGCGAACCTTCTACCCTGTACATAGCGATCCTTGCACCTTCTACATAGCGATCCTTGCACCCTGTACATAGCGATCCTTACACCCCCTACATAGCGATCCTTGCACCCTGTACATAGCGATCCTTGTACCCCCTACATAGCGATCCTTGCACCCTGTACATAGCGATCCTTGCACCTTCTACATAGCGATCCTTGCACCCTGTACATAGCGATCCTTACACCCCCTACATAGCGATCCTTTCACCCTGTACATAGCGATCCTTGCACCCTGTACATAGCGATCCTTGTACATAGCGATCCTTGCACCCTGTACATAGCGATCCTTGCACCCTGTACATAGCAATCCTTACACCCTGTACATAGCGATCCTTGTACCCTGTACATAGCGATCCTTACACCCCCTACATAGCGATCCTTGCACCCCGTACATAGCGATCCTTGCACCCTGTACATAGCGATCCTTGCACCATGTACATAGCGATCCTTGCACCCTGTACATAGCGATCCTTGTACCCTGTACATAGCGATCCTTGTACCCTGTACATAGCGATCCTTGTACCCTGTACATAGCGATCCTTGTACCCTGTACATAGCGATCCTCTCACCCTGTACATAGCGATCCTTGCACCCTGTACATAGCGATCCTTGCACCCCGTACATAGCGATCCTTGCACCCTGTACATAGCGATCCTTGCACCATGTACATAGCGATCCTTGCACCCTGTACATAGCGATCCTTGCACCCTGTACATAGCGAACCTTGTACCCTGTACATAGCGATCCTCTCACCCTGTACATAGCGATCCTTGCACCCTGTACATAGCGATCCTTGCACCCTGTACATAGCGATCCTTGCACCCTGTACATAGTGATCCTTACACCCTGTACATAGCGATCCTTGCTCCCTGTACATAGCGATCCTTGCACCCTGTGCATAGCGATCCTTGCACCCTGTACATAGCGATCCTTGCACCCTGTGCAGTGGCAGTTCTACATTATATTGCTCCCTGGGCAAGACGCACATTAGCTGAGCTCCGTTCCTGTATCATCCTGATCTCTCATCCTGTGTGCCTTTCACTACCCGAACTATACCTGCTGTCCATGGGGAGATTGCCGCCAACCCTGGGATCATGTCACTGCTGTGGAAAGCTTCCTCAGCTGCCCCGCAGCTAGACAAATTTTGCCGGCAGGAGCGTGACACGGCGCAGCCCGTGAATGGTCATACTATTTTACTGCTAATACGGGATCCACAGATGCGGCCCTAGTATGGGAGGCTTTTAAGCTGCATTTTTGGGCCACCGCCTGAAAAAAATGTCCCACTCTCTCATTACAAATGCACAATGTGGTGAAAATTTTGATAGACATTTCTTTAGTTAAATAGTCATTATGTCTCCCAGTGTCGGTTTTACAGGAAAAGACTTGTTAGTGATAAGATGGCAGTCATTTCTGCTCATCTCTGCACATGGCTGTGTTTCTACATAGGCACTGCCCATTGTACTTTCTGTGATTGGTGGTTGTGAAGCCACTCCCTGTAACTTCCTTTTGTTTAGTTGCTGTAAATAAACCAAGCCCTGCCCTCACACAGAACACACAGAGGACAGAAGACACAGGAAGCTCACACACACCCACACACACAGACACAAGCTCACACAGCAGCTCACACAGCCATTTCATCCATGAAGAGACACATAAACTTTCACACACAAACACTTGCTCTTACACACATGCACACACATACATATCCAATGGAGAGAGACCTGGCAGATGGCATCAAAATGACCCAGCGCGTCTGTTCCTTTCTTTGTCACCGAGCGCTTGGTAAATCGTTATACAGGAGAGCGGTACAATTGTTTCAAGCTATTAATGGAGCTTGGTGCGTAATAATCTTGAGCGCACTGAAGTGGGTTTCTATGCTCCAAGCCCTATTAATTTCCACGACAACAAGCCCACTTGACCTTGCTGACGGACGCTTGCTCCAACGCCCCGTCGCCGGAGAATATATCGGTGCTTAAATCCCATACCGTTTGGTCGACCAACTTCTCTATGAAAAAGCCAAACAAAAGCTATTCTTTTGCAAATAGCGGGTGTTTGAACAGGATGATGAACAGGCGGGCAGACTGCTGGCCTACTTGGCTCATCAGGATACTAGCCCTCCGGTGGTGGTGCAGCTGCGCAGATCTGATGGGTCCAGCATTTCTGACCCGCTGCTGGTGGCTGCAGAATTTTGCTCCTTCTATGCCACGCTGTATGCCTCTCAGAAGACTATTACTGCCCAGGAGACTCGTGTGTTACTCCAGCATATCTCATTCCGTCTGTTGTCTAGATCCCAGTGGGATGAGTTAGATGCTCCCTTGATGGCTAATGAAATTGCTGCCGCAACGAAGAGATGGCCTTTCTTTTGCCTGTTCTTAGGGCTGGCGGTGTGCCCGCAGCCCTCTACACCTATATCCTTACATGCCTACTCTTCATTGGGTTACGGGTTCATGCCATGCTCCCGCAAAGTTGGGGTCCCAGAGAGCGGGGTGGGGGGAGGTATTGGTGTTTTTTGTTAGTTTGTTCTGTTTATTTTTTATGCCTTATTCTTGATGTGGCATAAAATGTCCCGGATGTGCGGATGGGTGATTTTAACATGGTGTTGGACCCGACTTTTGACCGTTTACACTGCTCTCACCCACATGGGCCCCCTCCTCCTACCCGCCTTAGTCGTCTTTTTAGAGACTTCGCATTGACTGACACCTGGAGATACCAGCACCCCAACACACGCTCCTACTCTTGCTTTTCGGCTACACACTCCACGATGTCACGCATAGATTTTATTGTGGTCTCCCATCCCCTGCTCCCCCTGCTGCAAGACTCTGGGTTTGAACCCCGGTCTTTGTCAGACCATGCTCCATGCTGGGCCTCGTTCCGCATAGCCCCCCAGACCGTTCCCCTGCCCATGGCGTCTTCACCCTTTCTGGCTCACTGCCCTGGAGGACCAGGAGGGTCTAGCCCATGAATGGTCATACTATTTTACTGCTAATACGGGATCCACAGATGCGGCCCTAGTATGGGAGGTTTTTAAGCTGCATGTTCGGCCACCCTAGCCAGGGGCATCAACCACCTGAAAAAAATGTCCCACTCTCTCCTTACAAATGCACAAGCCCACTTAACCTCACTGACAGACGCTAGCTCCAAAGCCCCGTTGCCTGAGAATATATCAGCGCTTAAATCCCATACCCATCTGATCGACCAAGTGCTCTATGAGAAAGCCAAACAAAAGCTATTCTTTTCCAAACAGCGAGTGTTTGAACAGGGTGAACAGGCGGGCAGACTGCTGGCCTACTTGGCTCATCAGGATACTAGCTCTCCGGTGGTGGTGCAGCTGCGTGGATCTGATGGGTCTAGCCTTTCTGACCCGCCGCTGGTGGCTGCAGAATTTCGCTCCTTCTATGCCACGCTGTATGCTTCTCAGACAACTATTACCGCCCAGGAGACTCGTGTGTTCCTCCAGCGTATCTCATTCCCTCGGTGGTGGCACTGGACGCAGCTAGAGCCTTTGACTCCGTGGAGTGGAGGTACTTATGGGAGTGCTTGCATGCATTTGGGTTCAGGCCAGCTTTCATTAGATGGGTGCAGGCACTCTATTATCTACCGGTGGCTAGGGTCTCGGTGAACGGTTGGACATAGGACCCCTTTCCCCTTGGCTGTGGGACCCGTCGGGGGTGCCCCCTTTCCCCCTTACTTTATGCCCTAGCAGTTGAACCTTTGGCAATCATGCTTAGAACTCACCCACTCATACATGGTCTGTGCCAGTCATCCCTGACGGAAACTATAGGACTTTATGCGGGCGATATGCTTTTATATTTAGAGGACACTGACGCTTCCCTTCAAACTGCTCTACAAGCTATAGAGGAGTTTGATTCTCACTTCGGTTTGAAAATAAACTGGTCCAAATCTCAAATACTCCTCCTTGACCCGTTTCCCCCCCCCCCCTTGTGCCTCGGACTCTCTCCCGTTGCAGAGAGTTGCGGCAATACTCCTTCTGGGAATCACGGTCACGAGGTCGCTCTCTGATTATATTGTGGACAATATAGAACCTGTTATTACCCTGTTAAAGCAGAAAAACGCAGACTTGGGCATGACTCCCCCTCAGGATCATGGGCAGGGTAAGCCTCATTAAAATGATTCTCTTACCCAAACTTCTTTATGTGTTCTGGCACTCCCCAATCCCATTTTTTCTAAAACTGTTCAAAATTATTGATAATATTCTGAATTCCTTTGTGTGGGGCCATGAGTGACACAAACTACCCTGGGCTATGCTTAAAAATCCAACTAGACGGGGTGGAGTAGCATTGCCAGACTTCCAATCGCACTACATAGCGTCCCAGCTCTCACACTTCTACTATTTCCACAAATTGGAGGACCTCCGCTACCAAATGCTTGTCTGTAGGAGACCACATAAAACAGCTTTTACTCATATGCAGGTGCTCTTATGGGGACGGGGTCATATGCCATTGACTACTGTACGGAATAGGCTACTGTTACATCACAGACAGATGTGGAACATAGCCCTTAAGAGACTGAAGACCACCCACATCCACACTCGAACCCCACTGTGGCACAATCCTTGCCTGGGAGAGTTGATTTCTATTCCGGACTGCAACCTATGGGTGGACAGGGGTGTACTCTACTTGGGCCAAGTGTTGTGTGCAACAGGTGTCAGACCATTTCAGCCTCTGAGCAAAGAGTTCAACCTCCCCTCGCATATGCTTTGTAGATACATGCAGCTGAGACATGCACTACTCACTCAATTTGCTGCCCAGATTCCCCCTCTGTGTGATATACCCTTGCTGACCATAGTGTTGGGTGACACCCATGTCGGCCTGATATCTGCACTGTACATCGAGTTGCGCAGTGCCGATGTTGATGTGACGGTGAAGAGAATGCAGACTCGGTGGCTGCCTGATATGGGTCCTTTGGATGAGGCGGAGTGGAACGATATTTTGGATAGTCCCAAACTGTCTTCACCTAAACTCTCTGATCTTATGACCCAGCTCTACATTTTACACAAGGCCTATTTGACCCCACTTAGGATTTCCAAATGCCGACCAAAATACTGTCCTCTGTGTCCCCTGCAGTCGGGCACGTTTGTACATCTCATCTGGACCTGCCCAGACATCCAATCCTACTGGATGCAGATCATAATATTCCTACATGACCACATGGGCTCCCTGTTACAGCTGGACCTTAAGCCCTTCATCCTTGGACTCTTACCTGATGCTGACATAGATACATTTTTTGCCACTTTCCTACAAGAGACTCTTTTTAATTTGCCAAAATTAAAAAAATGCTGGATTAGATGGCTGGAGCTCACACAAACCTGTAGTGACAAGGAATCTTGCTAGAACGCTGACTGCCTTAACTGTATAATTACTTACACCCCTCCTCGGGTGTAGTGATCTCCCTGAGACTACGGTACTTCTTCCCCATGCATGTATTTCTCTTACCACAAGTTTTTGACTGTTGTGTCAAGTTGTTTAGTCTCCTTATGTTACGGACATACACATGTGAGATGTATAATGATGTTCCCCATTGTGTGCTCCTTTTTTGAATGTTTCATATTCATACCAAGTTTTTGTACCTTGTTTTGTATACCACAAATAAACTTGTTTTTTTATTTAAAAAAATGCATTTGCAATTTCATCATACGCAAATACCCCGTGACATAAAAAATTACAATGATTGCCATTTTATTCCCTTAGGTCTCTGTTATATATATATATATATATATAATGTTTGGGGGGTTCTAAGTAGTTTTCTAGCCAAATATATTGATTCATACTTGTAAACAAAAAGTCCCAGAAAAAGCTTGGTCAGCAAGAAAAGCGGAAGAAAACGGCATCTCTTTAAACCCTATGTACAGTCAGGTCCATAAATATTGGGACATCGACACAATTCTAATCTTTTTGGCTCTATACACCA